>NC_056746.1:640594442-640891942 GCF_019279795.1 Protopterus annectens | reverse complement strand
CATCCTGATGAACAACCTCGTAGTATGGTATGGAATCTGCTCTACTTCTGAGTGCAAATCCCTCCAGAGAGTGGTGAAGACAGCCGAGAGGATCATTAAGACCACCTTATCACCTATCCACTTGTACTTATCCAGATGTCTCAGCAGGGCCAGAGGGATAATTAAAGTCTGCACTGACTCTGCTTACAGACTGTTCCTGCATCTATCATCCGGATAGCACTTCCGAAGCATACGTTGCAGAACTACAAGAGTCAGGAACAGCTTCTTCCCTAATGTCATCAGGCTGCTGAACTCTAATAACCACTACACCCCATGATGCCCAACTGGCTCAGTAGAAATTGTCTAAAATTGTGCAAGACCCTGGTTGTCAGTCTCATCTAATAGTGCAATATTCACCATGACTATAACTTATAGGCCATCTAGGGCAGTAGCAATGCAGTAAAATATCTCTTCTTTCAGTGCAATACATGTTGCAAATTCATAAATTAACCATAGTGCAATATTCTAAGGTCCATAGTGCAATATTCTAATGTTCACAGTGCAATACTAAAATGTCTCTTTTGGTGCAAGGATCAACACAATGTCTTAACCAAGTACCTGTGCAACACTAACGTCTCATGCAAGTAAGTGTTCACTTCGAAAAGTGTTAAATGTGTTTCTAATTATGTGTAATATTAGTCGGTCTACCTGCATGTCTGTGATGTAATAGCGAGGTGTTATATGTGTAAATGTTTGAGAAAATAGTCTATATGCTGTCTGCACATTAAGTCCAGAGAAACAGAATTTTGTTCAGTTTTTGCACTTGTGTGATTTCTGAATGACAAGAAAAGTTTACTTTGACTTTGGCTTTGATATACACACACACACACACACACACACACACACACACACACACACACACACACACAGACACACACAGACACACACACACATATATCTAAATCTGAGATTTTGGAGTAAGGTGACGTCCTTGCTAAAAATGTATGTGTGTATATATATATATATATATATATATATATATATATATATATATATGTATGTATATATATATATATATATATATATATATATATATATATATATATATATATATATATATATATATATATATATATATATATATATATATATATATATATATATATGGTTCTACCTGACCAGAACATCGACAATGCAGAAGACCGGACACGACGGATGACAACACACACCGCGAGGGATGCCGACATGGGAAAAGGCTGTGTGAGTCGACGGTAGTGAGTGTTCAGGTAAGTGTGGATATTGACGGTAGGTGGGATGGGGGTGGGGTGTGTTTGGTGGGGGGGGGAGTTAGGGTAGGGGTGGGTTAGGGGGAGTTAGGGTAGGTTAGGGGGGTAGTAGTGGGTTAAGTGAGTTATAGGTTAGGGAGCCGGGAGGGTTGCAGCGTGCGAGTGTGGATGACGACGGTTAGGGTAAGGTTTACTGTGGGCTTGTAAGGATTTTGGTGTGCTTGTGTTGTGTGTGTGGTTTGTGGAATGGGGATGTGTTTTGTTTTTATTGTTGTTATTGTGGTGTGCAGTGTATGGGGTTTCGTTTGTGTACCGCCGGTTATTTCGTTGTCGGGTATGTGAGGGTTAATGGACTGTCGATTATGTGGTGTCGGTGATGTCATTGTCGGTGTTGTGTGGTTTCGACTATGTCAGGTAGAACCATATATATATATATATATATATATATATATATATATATATATATATATATATATATATATATATATATATATATATATATAGGTTTACTATCACATGTCCTAGTGTAAATTAGTCGGAAGGTGATATGGCCAACGCGTTTGTACGGAACACAGATGACCGATCGATAAAATTGTCGAATGGTGTTGTGGACATCGAATCGACATTTTTGAACAGCCATATACAAAACAGGAAAGACAGAGTAGTATGTCTTCCAATCTGCTCAACATTCTACAACAGTTTTTGCAGGGGGGCAAGCCCCCCTGCACCCCCCACACCTCCCCTTCTTATATATACAAACTCCGAGATTGCACTACACTGAGGAAAGGATACATTTTGCGACCCCCACTGTAGTGCGATCTGCACTACATTGTTGAACCTTGCTATAGCGAATGTTCGCTATTGTAAGGTTCGACAATGCAGTAATCGCAATTCCAGTTCTGCTACCTGAGTTTCGCACATTGGTTGATCGCACATAGTGCGATCGACAATGTGATGGTAAACCTATATATATATGTATATATATATATATATATATATATATATATATATATATATATATATATATATATATATGGTTCTACTTCAAAACATCGAAAACTCATAACATCTAATTTCAAAACAGCACTACCATAACACTGGAAATTCAAAAGATCTAAAACTGTGTGTGTTAGCATATATTATATGCTTAGCAAGTATACTTAATCAAAATCTTATCACTGGGATTCTATGAGAAACTACCGTGTCCAAATTGATATATATATATCTCCCACCAATCACAATGTTCAGTTTGGACTTTTGAGGGGTTAATAACTCATGCGTCAAAGTTCAGCCTGGAATAGAAGGTACTATTTATGTTTTTACTTTGTTGCTTAAAGTTCTTGTAATTTATTATTTTAGATTTCTTAAAATATGTGATGTTTTTACTGATTTTTTGGGGTTATCAATTTTTTTTTGAAAAACTAGAATCACTGTAGTAAAAGATTGTTAGGAGTAATATGTTTTGTTCTCTGCAGCACTTCCTGCATTTCTTAAGATTCCTGCATTCTCTTATAATGTATGCACACTTTTTCTTAGTCAGAAGTGCTAGAGGGGACGTACATCCTTTCATCCAACTCTGTGGCATATGGAGATGAAGCCCTGACTATGACTCAGCTTACCTCAAATTGATTAGAGGCTTGGACACTAGAGGAGCCAGGCAGGGATGGGTGAGAATGAGCGGCCAGTGCTAGCTCACACATCCTGGGGGAGAGAGGCATTTTGGCTTGCTGTAATAGCAGTGAACACTGGAAAGAAAGGTGCATGGTATGTAGAATATTGGACTGGATTTGTTCACATGGTTATTTTTTTGCGCCATGTGTATTAACATACACACATACCATAGTTGAGAAAAAACAATGCAATTGCCCTACAGAGTTTTGCAGAATGCCCAGATTTGTGACTCATATTTTTGGTCCATTTTTCATAAAATTGTGGATTTCTAGCAAATCATTGAAATTTAAGTCAGAAAATAATTACAGACATTTGAGTTTCAGTTTTCATACCCTTCAGAAAATTCATGGCAATGCAAATCCTGTTACTGTATCCACTTTCTAAATTTGTAAGAGAAAATTAAAAAAAAATGTCCCTATTTTTTGGCCTCTGTCCCCCCTTTTATTTATGGCTTTGTCCAGATTTCTTGGTGTAAGAGGTTGAGAGATATGATTCCCCCCATTTATAAGCAGACTAATAGCTGCCTGAACGATTACTTTCCATGGCTAGTTCTTGCCTCAAAGGGGAAGGAATAGGCCGGTTGATTGGTGGGGGGATGATGGTTGGGACATTGTCAAGGATATAAATAAAATGCCTCTTTGGAGTGAAAGTGATTTGTTGAAGAAAAATTCTACCACTGTGTTTAAATTTGTTCTGGTTATTCTTGTTTCTGAACTGGAAATGTCAATTATTAATGTATATTGGTAATTTGGCTTAAAGTAACTGAGTCACATATTTCTAGCTAAAATGATGATAACTCAGACATTTTAGCAGACTGTATGGGGAAAACATTATGTGGGAGAGCCTGTTTCCACAATCCAGAAGTAGTGTTGTGTCTGGTAGACTAATGGTAATGGAAGTTTAACTATCACAGTCAATTGTGTTTGTTGATTTATGGCTTCTCAACTGTTTAAGCCACTAAAATGACCTAAGATTGTATACTAACATTTGTCTATATAATAGGTGAGCATCATGAGTCAATGATACCTAACCTGTGCAGCAAAAAACATACATCCATACATCCAGGGAGTCTACCTTCCCTAGCAGACTGCAGATGCATCCATATCCAATTTTATTTCAGCAATATGCTAGAGATGAGAAATAGAAGATGGTGTGCATGGAAGACCACATTAAAGTTTAATGTTGCTATATACAGTTATTTATCTTTTTTGCTGACATAGTTAGTCCCACTAGATTAGGCTCACTAGGCATGAACTATTTTTTGGGGAGATCTAAATCAGAATTCATATTAACTAGTGGAAATTTGGACAGTTTCGAAGCAACATCAAGCAAGGGCAATGTCATGAAGAACTGTACAAAAAAAAACAGAGTAATGAAGCAGGAGTCAAACAAGTGAAACAATTTTTAAACAGGTTTTAATGGTTTAGGAAAATAAGTATACTTGCCAATCAGTGTTATTTTTCGTGGTGCAGTGCAACAAAATTGAAGTTTACTTCTCTGTACTACTTCTTGTTGTTTTTTAATAAAGTACTGTTTTTGCACAAATGGTAGTATGGTGTCTTTAGTGGATAATGAAGTGCTTTGTAAAAAAAAGCAGAGTGGAAAAGGCTGGTTGTGCATGAAATCTCAAGAAACCTTAAAGAGAGATGAAAGCTCCAAACAGCCATATTTAAAGATTGTAAATAAACTACTGAAAATGGAGAGAAAACATGAAGACAATTCATAGGCTCATAGGATCATAGGATCATAGAGTTACTAGACTAATCGCCCTAGGGCCCTTATAAGCCTAGCCAAGTTCTACCCTTATTTCAATGATCAGCACCTATTGCCCCTGTCCAAGAGGGACACACATGGAACCCCCGGGGTGAATTTACGGTTACCCATCCAATTGTCCATATTGCATTTGAAGAGGGCCAATGAGGTGCTCTTTTTGACATGAAGTCAGAATCTGTTTCAAAGGTGTGTTAACCTCTGGGAGACAAATCTGTCCCTCCAGCAGGTTATATTAATGTCACATACCAGGTTAAGGTCTTTAGACCAAATTAATCTGTGTACCATTTGACTTGCAGATATGCAGCATTTCCAATAAAGCAGGGTCAGAGACTGCCTTATATGCAAGGCAGAGATTGTCTATGAGTAATCTGTATGAAACAAAATAAAGTGACAGTGATTTCAGATGATTCACATAAGACAGATACTAAATACCTTGAATTTTCCTTGTGAGGAATCTTTGAGGTCTCTCCAATTGCTGCTGGTGCTTGGAAAAGTACATACCAAAAGAGGCATTGTACTCAGTTATTGGTCTGATGAAGGAAGAGTACAGGGAGGTTATAACTTATTTTTTTCTGGAGGCAATGCCCTTACATATGAGATGAGCAATATAGAATGACCTTCTTACCACTGTGGAGACATGGTGATCAAAGGTAAGGTTGCTGTTAACCTATGTGCCCAGGTCTGTCACCACTGAGTGCGTACTTAGGGTGTTGCTATTGATGTGGTAGTTAGCAGGAACATCGCTCTTACCAAATGGGATGATAATACATTTTTTGCATTGAGTTTAAGGCCATGACTTTGGCACCAATCGTTTATGTAAGACCGTCTTGTAGGATGCTGACATCATTTGGAGATTCTATGACTGCTCCCAGTTTGAAGTAATCAGCAAACTTTGTTAACCACAGACCTTTAGTTTTTGCTTGTACTTTGGAGAAATAGATTACAAATAGTAGAGGTCTCAAGACCTCTACTGTTGGAGGTGGATTTCCCTCTTTTGACTATATGTGTTCTATCAGTGAGCCAGTTAGCGACTCATCTAATGATATAAGCAGACCGCCCCTTTGGTCCTCTTCAAAAGGAACCTTGATGATTGGATGGGAAAAAGGAAATTCACCCCGGGGATCTTGTCAGTCGCCCTGCTAGGCAGGGGTCCAGGGAAGTAAATAGTGTGGGAAGAAATAGCCAGGGAATTGTTATGGGTAGGCTTGTATAGGCCCTAGGGCGGATAGTCTAGTACCAACCTATGAACCTATGAACCTATACCTAGCTGGATGAGTTTGTCAGGGATGCCTGAGTGGGGGATAGTGTCAAAAGCCTTGGCTAAGTCTAGGTAGGCTGTATGCGCAGATTTCCCCTCATCCAGGGCCTTGATGACTGTTTAGAAGAAGTCACCAAACCAATAGAAAAAAGTGCCTGGATAGCCGTTTCCATGAAAACACTTTTATTGACAGGTATTAAGCACAGCACACCACTCTAACACTGACTACAACAGTAAGCAGTACATTTTCGTCCACAACTAGATATGCTGGCAATGATATGAAATTGAGCCACTAGATGTTACTAACACATTTCTTATATATTAACATTTTAATATATTAACATTTTTTAATAATGTTTTTAATAAGGGATACATTATTTGAATGGGATTTATACATCTACATTTCTGTTTGTATGTTTAATATATGTTTCCTTAGACAGGATATGTAAAAGTTTTAGCATTTACTAAAAGTATATGTTTCCTTTTAGGAATATGTATTGTAATATTTTGGTACTGCAATAGTTAGGATAGGTTAATTGATTAATTCTATGTAATCCAATTTATTGATAGGGGTATATATACATGTTGTAGGGCAAAGCTTGTGTATATCTGAGGAAGTTGTGGATGAAAACGTACTGCTTACTGTTGTAGTCAGAGTTAGAGTGGTGTGCCGTGCTTAGTACCTGTCAATAAAAGTGTTTTTGTGGAAACGGCTATCCGGGTACTTTTTTCTGTTGGTTTGGTGACTTCTAGCACCTTTTCCTCCTTTTGTTTTGGATTTGGTGTTTAGAAGAAGTCCACCAGGTTTAACAGGCATGATCTTCCTTTGACAAATCCAAACTGAGTAGGGCCAAGTCTTTGGAGATTACCTATATCTATGTTGATAAGGTCCATGATGATTCGCTCCATGGCCTTGCAGATAAGGCTCTTCAGGCTAATAGGTCTATAGATCCTGGGGTCAGTGGAAGCACCACCTTTGTGCAAGGGAATAACGATGACCATTTTCCATTCAGCTGGGATGAAGCTGATGCTTAGACTATGATTGAAATTCCTGTTGGAGCCCATTAGAATGCAGCCTGGGATGTTATCAGGTCCCATAGATGCTGTGTTTTTGGTCTTAGAGAGGGCATTTACAATCTGCTTTTTAGAGATACAAGGTAGGGGACAGGTGGTAGGGATGTCATGGGGTACATGTGGTGGGGATAGGGGAGTGAAGTTTTCACAGAACCTGTTGGCCAACAGGTTAGCTATGTCTACAGTCTCAGTATGTTTGGTAAGTTTCAGTTCAGCACAAATCTGTGCCTTTCCTTTTAGGTTACAGATGTAACTAAAGAATGCCTTATGGTTGTTCTTAGTTGAGGAAGCTAATTTGGAGTCATAGTTTGTTTTGGAGGACTTCACAAGAAATCTTACTTGTTTAAGCTGAGGAGGGAGTGTTTCCAGTTCATGTCTCCCTCCCTTTTACTCTTAGACAGCAATTTCTTCCTTTTATTGTAAATCCTGTTAATGGCAGCTGTCCACCAAGCAGGTTTGCTCTTCCTTGAGGAGCTTGTTTTTGTCCTATCAGGTATGTCCGAGTCAATGCAGTTATACCGGTATTTGTATAAAGCATTGGTTTAAAACTCGGCATAGTTGCCAGTTCCATCTGAGGAAGAGGTGCAGTGAAGCTATTTATACTATCCCATAAAAAGTATTATTAGGGATTATTAGTCTCTGAATACCCAGATGGAGGTCAGACGTATGATAGACTGAAAAAAGGCTAATTGGATGGTATGGAGATTTCACAAGTAATACAGCAGCGAAAACTGGAGAATGAGCAGCCCAGTGAGATCAGAGGTGCACTGAGTACATCAGAAAGTCCTGTAGAGGAGGGGAGGGTGGTGAGCATGAGAATAATGTAGTCATACACTGAGATGGCTGCAGAGAGGACAGAATGGACTGATATGCATTCAAGAAAGAATGCTGTGAAGACAAAGTGTCTGAGATCAGTAGCAGAACCGAGAACCCTTTTTTTCTTAATGGAATCTGTTGATGAAGTCACCATATGTTATTTAGCAGGTATGTGCTAGTTCATGCACTTAAACTGCAATCGTATGACACTGAGTTTGAGACTGAAACCATTATGCAAACTTTCATGAACAAGGTAAAAAAATAAAACTGTTAGAACGTGGAAGGATTCTGTATTTGAAGACTTCGCACCAAACTGGAGGAATGAGATTTAAATGTATTTAAGACTGAATCCCTAGAATTAAAAGATGTATGTGAACCATTTCGATATGGTGTGAAAACTTACATTATGCAAAAACATTTTTTTGATACTGTTGGACTGTGGATAGGTGACAGGAAATAAGAGTATATCACTCAGAAAATGTTTTGAATGATAAAAGCTGGGAAACTTCTAAAATGTCAAGGACAACCCAGAAAATGTTGAATATGTAAAAAACAAAAAGCAAACACATTGCTAAACAATGTGTGGCTAGATGTTTTACTGTTTGTAAAACAAAGGGCCATTTTGACTGGGAGCGAATATGTGAGGATAAACATAAGTGTTTTACATGAGAGATTGCAGCAGCAGTATTATGTTTGGACATAGTAAGAGAATGTGCAGGCATTTAATGAAATATAACTAAAATTAAGAGAATAAAGAATCTTAGTCAGGAGATCATGAGTAGCCACAATGATGTATTTTATGGTGTAAAGTTTCTTTTTTATAAAGCAATATAAACTTGATTTTGGATCACATGGCCGTAATAGCTAGATTAGAAGACAAATGAAAACCAGTAATAGGGAGATGTGTGATAACATACATACAGTGTTAATGACTGGAGGAGGAAAGCAATAGTTTGCAAGCAATAATGCCCAACAGGGTGTGTGTTACTGTGCAGACAATGCAGTCCCAGAGGAGTTCTGAGGCCCCCGGGAGTGTGTTATGATGTTAGTACATGTACTATTTGAAGAACACATGGCTGAATTATTGCAAAGATTGTTCGGAACTTTGCATAGACTAATATTTACAAAAATGTTTATCATATGTTGCAAGGAAGACACCTTTGAGGTCCTTGTATATATGCAGCAGCAGGGACTGAGGTTTATTTATGTTCACATTCAAGTACTATGCTAGCTGCCGTTGTAGGCCAAGATGTAGTGACCGGATGGCTGAAAATACAGATTTACATAAACAGATTGCCATTTCTTGAAATATTCTCTTTTCACTAAGGTATGGAAATTTAGGAATTGGTATATAAATTTGGGGGTGTGGAGTGCATGGGGAGTTTGCCCTCCTGCAAAAGGCAAATTTAAAGGAGAAGAGCAGTTTGCAGTATTCACTCTTCTCATGGTTTTTCTGTTTTTTCTTTCAGTGCCTCTGGACTTGGCAGCTGTTGGTTTTCAGATTTCAGTAGGGAGCCTTAACTAAGCCTTACCCTTAATCCTAACCTGCACATGATGACAAGCATACTTCTAACCCATACTGCTACAACTTTTGGTATCCCTGAATGTTTTAGCATTACCAAAATAAACTCCATTTACCTGCCACACATCTGTCCTTCTCCCTTTGGTGACTGTACAGTTTGATGAGCAGTACCCCTGACAATCCCTTCACTTTACAATCTTAATAACAGCAGCACACTTTCAGCAAAAGAGTCATTCAGTCCCCTCATATGTAGTAGGTTTGCACCTTTATTGGACCGATTCAAGCAGTGTCTTCTGTGGTTGCACAATTCAATCCATGAGTGGCAGTCCTTTCCACATTCTGAGCAGCAGTAGGCAGATGCTGATCTGGTATCACAGGCACAGATCTTCCTGAGGGTTTTCATAGTCTCTACTCTCCTTGCCAAGTTGGCTTCATACATAGTGAGAGCTTTCTTTACTTCTCATTTCCAGAAAATCTTGTTTAAGGTGAGAGGTGTTCCCCAGGTGCTCATGCTGATGGAAAGACAACTGAGGTCACACTTGCATATATCACTGTAGTGAAATGTGGGTCACCCTTTCAGCTTCTTGCAAGGATCCAGCTATCCAAAAAGGCGGTCTTTCTTTATTTGGCCATCTGTTATGTGTGAGACATGACCCAATCAATGCATATGTCTCTGTCTCAGGAGGATGAACATGGCGGTGGTGCCCATCCTATCAAGAACTTTGCTGTTGGGGATCTTGTCCTGCCATGAGATATTAAGTATGCACCTAAGGCAGTGTATATGGAATACATTGAGAATATCCTCCTATCAGTGTCCTCATAGAAAACCTGATATCCATATAATAGTGTTGTGTATTTTTAAAGAATGGATTTTTTTAAAACCCAAGAATATCATTTTGGTTAAATTAAGTATGCTGCTATAGAGGTGAAATTAATACATTTTGATAAGGCTACTCTTTAGCTAGAAAACAGTGGAAATTGAACTTGATTAGTTAAACAATAAGGAGTGTACTTTCCCTAACAATGGGTTGAAATAATTACTAAGGCACATTTATAAAATAAGACTGCATATATTTAGATTTTATAGCCTTAAGAAGGGAACCTATAGCTTTTTCTTTTAAAGAAATTCAAGACATGGGTTTATAGCAGTGAAACACAATCTCCTGCTGTTCCCAAACAGGTTTGTTGCTGTAGAAAAACAATTTTGGGGGGCACGTTAGGTGGACTAATGCTTTTGGAGTGCTAATATTACTTTTTTGTGTTTGTAAAGGTGTAGTTACTTTTTTAGATTGCTATGAATGAGAAATGTGTCCTTGTTTCAATTTATTTTAAGCATTTTTCTATCAAACTACAGGTAGATTTGGATTTAGGACATTTTTTAGGAGGTTGGTGTGTGTTTTGGAGGTGTCACTGGCTCCTTTTTGTGCACATTGTGTAAACTATACTTTTAATTTTAGCATGTAGAGCAAGCATGACTGTTTGGGAGACTTTTAGAAGCTTAGATGATTTGCTAAAGGTTTAAATGCCACATAAGGAGTGCCGATGAATATGATATACCAAGGCTGCAAATTAATAAACTTTTAACCTCACAGTGCTCCAAAGTAGTATACCAAGTGTGTGTGTGTGTGTGTGTGTGTGTGTGTGTGTGTGTGTGTGTGTGTGTGTGTGTATATCTATCTGTAGCTTCATAGTGAAACATTAGAACACAAAATATTTTTGAAAATTCTTGTTACTGAATTGTCATACATTTGAAAAAAATAATGTTGAAAGAACTAAAGCATAGTACTTTAAAAGGTAACATGTTTTAACAAAAACACTAATTAAATTAAATACATTTTTGTATCACTCTCATGAAGGCTAGTTGCCTTTTGTTAATAAAAGGTGGCATTACCTTAGAGGACAGTGAATTACTTGTTTTAAACAAATAGAGCTATTCCCTTCACTTCAAATTTATTGCAGCCATAGAATTAATAAATGAAATTAGTAGTGGTGTGGTTGGTACAGCTTCACCTGAGATACTTAGGGGCTGTCCCCATGCAAAAGTATATATAATTAATATTTTCTTTTAAAATGGACATGCATAAACCTTTTTAGTATTACTCAGGTTGTATTTCTGCATTGTATTTCAACCACATGGCAATTTATTAGTGTGACTTTTCAGAAATACCATCAATTGAAATGACATGACGTTCTTTGATAAATCATGGATTCACACACACACACACACACACACACACACACACACACACACACACACACACACACACACACACACACACACACACACACATCTATATGCATTCAGATGTATTGCCCATTTGGATTCTATGTGCTCCTTTATGGTACTTGTATCTGTCTCTTCCTTTGAGGGACTTAAATGCTTTTGTTATGTCCCCACCAACTCCTTTCTTGAAGGCTTTACTAAATAATGACCATTTTCACACAAATGTCAAGTTTAAAATGTTTTACTTCCATTTATTATAAAGCCAAGAGGACCATATATACAGAATACATTACTTAAGTACTACTCCCTCAGTTTCCCGTCTGTACCATTTTCCAGAGTTTTTAGGCATTTTAGATTTCTGTGAAATATTTTGTTATTTATTTCTGATATTTGTCACAAAATCTATTTTATCTTGTCAGATTTTGACTGAAGTAGGTTAACTCATGGAGGAAGGATAGTTACATCTAAGATGTCTGCAGCCTAAATAAGGTATAGTATTTATGTTGTTCAATGATTCTAGCTATAGTATTCCAGCTGCAAGATCGTTAACAAAAAAATAAATAAACCCTGCTAATGGCTGCTGCACATTCTGTATTTCTTATGTGGAATTTCCATTATTAGAAATGGCCAACTGGTTTGTTAGAGACCGTAAAGCTCTTATTTCTTAGTTTTTGTATAATTTAACCTTACATAGTCTTGTGTTCACTGCAGCAGAATAACAATGATGCCGAACGTGAAATACATGTACAGTTTTATACAAGGTGCAAACAGACAGAACTTGACTCCAACAAAATGCCAGTTTACAGGTGGATGAAACAAATAGTGCAGTAACATGGAAATCACCAACTGTGTTGTGCAATACCAATGAGCTCAAAATGTCTTGTGTACTTTAACATAATTCCAGATTTCTGTCTGTCCGGTTAGAAAACACATTTCTGTCATATTAAGAGTTGTAATAGCATTTTCAATTTTTTTCTAACTTAATACATACAGAAGAATGGTGAAAACACATATAATGAGTAAGAAATACAATAAATTACGACATTATATCTAATATCCAAGTGTTGCCAGAATTGTTTTGAAACATAAATCTTTCTTATATGACAGTACAGCTGTTGATATAGGCAGGAAGAATTTTATTTGCAGGTGTATTTTGTGTGACTTTTCATTCATTTAAAGTTTGAGTTACTCACGGGTGTAAGTTAATACACACTGGTGACAACGATATGTGAGCACAGTTCAGAGGCTGCAAAGGCATACGTATTATTAGCACCCCTCAGTAGTACTATTAAAATATACAATGTTGTCAAATGTGGACAGATGTTTTCCCAGAAGAACCTCCAACATGAATGGCACTTTCATTTCATGCCCCTTCATAGCAAAACCTAGTTCATCCTCCTGACCTATAAACAGTTACTGGATGCCCAGGTTTTTCCTTTCCAGCCTGCAACGCACATATTTTCATACCACACTTTGATAATATAATATAAAAAATGACTGCAGAATGAGTGTCAAAAACTACACTTGCAACCCAGCTAACATTTGAATGAACAGATGGTAAAACTTTGGAGTGGGTGGATTTATAAAATACATAAAGTTTGCCTTCTACCAAATTGGTATGATTATATTGCAAACGAAAAAAAGAACAAAACACTTACTCAAAGTGTAGAAAAAAAGAGGGTATACAGTTAACCTTTTCGCTTGCCCACCTAATCATCCAAAATGCAAGTTCCTCTCATGCCACTAGGACTTTACCTGTGTGATCTCATTAACAATTCCATGCCCAACCACGTGTGGCCATGAGCCTCCTTGTTTGAGAAAGTAAATTTCCTCATCCTGCGGATAGAGCTGCTGCTATTCCATCCAAAACAGAAACAGTCCACAGCAGGCAGATCATCAGTCTAGTGGTCCTTGTCACATTGGTGTAACATCTTCACTTGTTGGTTGGCTGTGCTGCAAGTTACTCATGACTGGGCTGTGCCAAGGCTGTAAACAACTGTCTGAACTTTGTTTTTATTTTTTTTTTATATTTCCCACCCCAGTCTCCGAGTCTGACAGGCAGTCAGGCACTGACTCATGAAGCTGATGTCATCATGCATGGTGCATGCCCCTGCATGTTGATGACATTGCAGGATACGTTGATGATGGGTGATGATGTCAGCCATAATTTAAAACTGTAAATAAAAAAAAAAATCAAGAATTGAAGGGCCATTCAGAAATTCATAGCACCCCATTATTCTCCATTCAAAACCGATACATACTAGGGAATTCAGTACAGTTATGAGGTATGGTGTCGTGGTGTTCCTCTGTGTTGTTTCTCCATTCTTCCATTTTTGTTGATGACACAGATATGGGACTTATCTTCCTACACTTGCACAGTGCATCAGTGCTGTGGAAAACAAGCAAAGAAGAAAGGAAGATCCCCGTTGCTTTTTTTTGTTAATTATAGATTCTGGACACTTTGGAGGTACAAGAGATACAGGGTAGAAATACAAGTAAAATCAGGTCAATTTCTTTACTTTGCACAATGTACCTAATTTTCCTTGCATTTTCTCTGCCCTCCACACATACTTCTCAACCTCTTTGCTCAAGAAATATGGAAAAAGCCATAAATAAGGAAGGGGGAATCAAATCTCCAAAACAAGGACTGATTGTAAATGTTGCTCTTACAAGTTTAGAAAGCTGGGAGAATAATAAGATTTGTCTTGTTGTGCATTGTCTGAAGGATATGATGCTTGAAATTGAAATGCATGTCATTATTCAGTGACTTAATTCCTCTGTGATTTGACAGAAAACCATAAATTTTATGAGGTACAGACCAAAAATATGATGCAAAAATCTGGATATTTGAGAAGTATGCCTCTGTACGATATACCAATCGAGAAAAGTCTGACCACTCAATGGTACTTTAGTGACTGGACTTTTTTCTATTGGTATATACTTGATTTATAATGTGCATGCTGGTTGGGCTGACCAATCAGCGTGCACATTTTTGAATACTAATGAACCATCATTGTATAATTTATAATAATGCACACAATGGATTTCAAATGTTGGTATGTACTTGTAGTAAAACATGTTGAAGATGTTCTCGTCCTAGTTAGACACCTAAATAAAGATTTTCTTTATGATTGCATAATCACAAAACTAAACTCTGAATCTTCTCTTTTTTTGCCATTGCATATCTACCCAAACATTTGTCTGTGTCTGAACATTTGCGTTTCATTTCTTTCTTGGGTTTGGAGACCAGATGACTTAGGATTGGAACCCAGAGGAACTTATTGCAATATACAAAGACACAACACCTTCTGTTTTTCCAGCTTGACAAGAATAAAACAGCTTGTCCATTTTGTGTCACTTCTACCATATATATATTTGACATGCAGAATACCCACTTTTTGCCACTGGACTGGACAAACTTGGGCTGCTGATAAAAGGCTTATTGGGCAAAACTGAATTGTGTCTATGTATCCATTCTGTACCCTAAGGATTAAGACATATAAATTTGATGCACTTTAAAAAGTCAGTAATACTGTGTGAGAACTGATCCAGTGACTGGCGAGCATTTCAGACATTTTCATCTTCTGTTTTTAATAGAAAAAAAGATAAATACTTGTTGGAGTACTGTATGTTGCCATGCCCACAGACTAGCTTATTTGCTCTTAATGTAATCAAAGCCCTTACCAAAAATATCCACATTTCTCCTACATTCAACTGTCCATCTTTCTCACCTAACACAATTGTTTTTACAGACTAGCACAGTGGCAAATTGTAACTGGTTGTTAAAAGGACATGGCCGATGCTATTTTGACTGCAAAAGCATTCATATTTGTGTCATAGCAACATTGCAATATTAAACAAACTTTTTAAAATATGGCCTTCATAATATGCTTGAGCTGTTTTTTTTCATTTAATACAAATGTAACTTAATGCTATTTGATCACACAATGTGCACTGTTTTTTATAATTAATTTTATAAGCACTAGTACATTTCACCCTGTATGATAACTTTATTGAAATATAACTGTTAATTATTGCTACTTTTTAGGTTCAACAGAAGTAAGCATTTGGCATTTATCAACGGTTGTTATACCAAGAAGATCAAATTGCACATGTAGCTTTAAGTAGTTTTTTGACTGAGGCCTTATAAAATGTTAACATTGCTCTTGTTCAGAAAGGCCACATTTTAACATAATTGTTTCTATGACTAGTGTCTCATAAAATGGTAGATTTACTTTCTTTAACCAAAGTCTTGTATAGTAAAATGCCATGATTATTTCTACTGACTGGAACCTTGTAAACTTGCAGGGTTATTTCATCTGACCATAACCTTGTAAAGTGCTATTACTTCTACAAGCAGGATCTTGTAAATGAAGAATCACGTCTGTTAAGCATTTACAGAGTCTAAATGTGCAGGCAGAAACGGTCCTTATTTCTAAATATGTTGCAGTTAATGGTCTGTTTTATTCCTAGTTAATCGAATTACAAGATGTTTACAAAAACTACACAAATCTCAGGAATGAGAATTTAAAAAATGCAAGCAGGTTTCTGTTGATAAAAACACTTAAAAAACTCTCACCTCTGGTGTCTCAGTAAAAGAAATCCTTCTAAAGTAGAAGAAATCAGGTAAAAATGCAAATATAAAACCAAGTATTAAAATTTCACTCAAAAAAAAAAGAAACAATAAGATGGTTATCTAATTAAAACCTTCGTTTGCATTCAGTTTTATGACATTGGGCTTTAATGTATCATACTTCAAAATAAACATATATTCTTTATGTAAAAGCATAAATTTCACAGAATAATGAGTTGTAATATTTAGAGTATATGTAATAAAGTGGTTTACCTTCATTTTATTCACAGCTCATTTCACTGACAACCAAATCAGCAAGACCAATTCACTGAAAGTTAATTTCACTGAAAACTCATTTCACTGACAACTCATTTCACTGAAACTCATTTTGTCAACAGTTACATATGGCCTGTTCCCCACTGTAGTGCGATCATGGAGTTAGACTATATAGTAAGGGGGGTGTGGGGGAATATTATAAATATTTTAAACTATACAGATGGATATTTAGAAGTGCAATGAATAACTGTTTTGCAGAAAACAATATACAACCAAAGTATGTGGGGGCTTCACCCCCCAGACCCCCCAATGTGGGGGGCTGTGCCCCCCACACCCCCTTTATTATATATTCTAACTCCAGGACCACACTACAGGGGGAACAGGCCATATATAACTGTGGACGAAATGAGTTTCAGTGAAATGAGTTGTCAGTGAAATGAACTTTCAGTGAATTGGTCTTGCTGATTTGGTTGTCAGTGAAATGAGCTGTCAATGAAATGAAGGTAACCCAATAAAGCACATACAATTAGTAATGTCTCCTGAATGTACCTTCTGAAAATGGGAAGCCAAAGGGCACTCTTGTGTATTATTTCTAATGTCTTTGAAATACTCCTGAAATGTGAAGGTTTCTCATTGGCTTCTCCACTATAAAACAGATTACTAGGAGCACCTCAAGGCATAAATCACACACTCTGTTTTTCAAGGGAAAAAAAAAAACGATTTACTATCAATAATGGTGTGTCATTTACTCAACATATGCGTAAGGAAACCTAAAACACCTAAAACTTTGGGAAAATGTGAGTCAAATCAGTGACACTCCCAGTGTCATAAAACACACACACCCACCTTTTTATTTGCCCAAAGTTGGCATTTTTTACAGCAACCTAAAAAATATAAAATGCATATACACACTAAATCTGTGGTTGTAGAAACTAAGATAAAATGGAGAAAGTGAAAAGAAAAACATTACTCCTTTTTTTCCTCTTCCCTGAATCAAGCATCAATTAAACAACCCAGGTGGCATTCCATCGGTAATATTCTGAGTGCTGCTTAACTGGACATTGACAAACAGTAGGTTTCTCAGTTAACATTATACCATTCATATTTTCAAAGCTGCAGACAGTGTTTAGCAATTTGGCTGACTTTTAACGTATGGCATCAGCTTTTTATATCCCTTAGCTAAAACATTTTATAGTTTCCATATCTTCTTTCAATAAAATATATAAAGATAGATATAGATATAGGGGTCTATATTAGAATACTGAAATCTGAAATCTTTGAATGTTCTAATATCGACCCCTATTCAGTGAACGCTTAAAATATTGAACATGCAGAACAGCAATTTTTTTTCCCAGGGAAAAAATTTGCTGCTCCGAAACACATACACACAACACAAGGGCACAAAAAAAAAACAGCAATCCACACACATACACTTAAAATCCTACATCTAACCCTACACTAAACTGTACATTCACTACTATCTATCCACTTACCTTAACTCAAACCCTAAGCCTAAGGTTTGTCACTATCGCACACTCACCTCACCCGCGCCCTAACCCTAACTCACCTACCCCGCCCTAACCCCAATGTCCATCACAATTACACACTTACTTGACCTGCGCCCTCACCCTAACTCACCTAACCCATGCCCTAACCCTCACATCCACACAATCGCACACTTACCTGAACCCAACCTGTAACTTTCCACCACAGTGCTGAAAATAGCGAAGTGAAAGAAAAGGCCAACCGAATTCTTTCCCTAGGAAAAAAAAATGGTGTTCTGCAGCTTCGCTATTTTCACCATTCGCTGAATAGGGGTCGATATTAGAACATTCGAAGTTTCAAGACTTCAATGTTCTAATATAGACCCAGATATAGATATAGATATAGATAGATTGATAGATGCATCTCACTTCATGTCTACCTAATTCTAAGTAGTTTACCATATGGAAGGGTGGATAAAAACTTCTGTCATAATGAGTGATTAAAGTGGTTGTAGGTTTCTATACAGTCTAGTGTAGACTTTTTTAAATGACCTTATTCAACAGAAA
The DNA here is from genome assembly GCF_019279795.1 of Protopterus annectens. Lineage (NCBI taxonomy): Eukaryota > Metazoa > Chordata > Ceratodontiformes > Protopteridae > Protopterus > Protopterus annectens. The sequence goes on along the minus strand of NC_056746.1, from coordinate 640,873,439 downwards.
TCATATGTGAAAAAATATCTTATGTCTAAAATGTTGAAGGCAATCTGTGGCTGTAAGGGTGCTCAGATTGCCCAACAATGAGGTCATCAGTACATTTATAATATTATATACTGTGCAGTCTATAATAGTCACAATAATGGATATATTCTACTTCAGATAAAACTGTGAGAAAATTAGTATAACACACGGCAAAGGGGGCATTTATATCAATACACTTTAATTGCCCAGACATGTTACCAACATAAAGAAAACCTTATTATTTTATATAAAACATGACCAATTCAATGGTATAAAGAAGCACAAAATCAAATGATCCCAAGTACTGACTCCATCCAAAAATAATGCAACAGAAAAGTGACATCCACAAACCATGCTGGATGTACCCAGAGAAAACAACTTTATTTATAATGTCATAATAAACATTTTTCTCCAATGGGGTTTCTTCTGAATGTCAATAATTGAGCATTATTGTGACCAAAGCAGAGAAAGGATGGGCATTGGTTGTCCTAGAGAAAAGCTACATAAAACTGCAAAATGCTGGATGTGGTAAAAAATGAAGCAGATTATGAAAAGGGTAATTGTACAAGCATTTGTAGAGCTTACAGATGTGTTAATTCTTTTATTGAAAATTTGTAAATGGAAGGCATCATTAATGATGATTCAGTGGATTATTTTACATTTTTTTATACCAGAAATAACAACATGTTGACCTCCTCAAAATTCATAAAGATCTGAATGAACTCCCTCTAAGACCCACAGTGGCTAGTGCTAGAAGCAAGACTGAAACTATTGTTACTTTATGTGGACAAAATGCTGGGTGGGTTGCTTCATTTCCTGATCGATTTATAAGGGATTCATTTGATTTCATCTACAAACACAAAACTATCCAGGTGTATGAAAATGATTTTCTTGTTATTCTGGATGTTAAATCTTTATATTCTGTAATATCCAACAATATATGTTTAGAAATGGTAGCCAACATCCTGATAATGTAAGGCTTTATTCTTGGACATGCTTCTGTAATATAACTATGTGCAGTTTGGTACTAACATCTACAGGCAAAAAACTGGAGTGGCAATGGTGGCATCTGTGGCTCCCAACTATGCTAATTTATTTATGGCAAATGGCAGAAGGAATTTGTTTACAAATCAGTGTTTGCACATAACATTATTTTTTAATATTTTTTTCTATAATATTTTATTTTGTGGTGAAACACTGAGGAAATCTACATAGATCTACAAGTATATAGGAAGAAGAAATGCTAAAGACTAAAATCTTAAAATTAACAAATTATTGAAGAATAAAATATTTGAAAAATAAGTGCAAAATAGTACATATTTGAAATGCGGCAGTATGCACACTATACATATAAAATATTGGGATTCTTGATGCTGAGTCCCAATAATACTGAAAAAAAAAAGGAAAATACAGGAGAAGAGCAAGTATCAAACATCACTCCTCTAAACTTGTTTTTCACAGGGAATCAAGCCCCCATGCAGCCTGTGATGTAGGGGGACACAAACCGTAACTTATATATAATTATATATATTTATAGATGGCACAGTGGTGCAGTGGTACTGTTGTCACCTCACAGCAAGAGGTTCTCTGATTCAATTCTCAGCTGGAGTGCCTTCTGTGGGTAGTCTGCATGTTTCCTCTGGGTGCTTCATTTCTCCTCACATTACAAAGACATGCATCTGGATCGTTTCTCCCTGGGTCTTCACTGAAAAGTGGCTTCATTCAGGTTGGACTTTCCTGGTAAATAAATGTTAAATAAATAAATAAAATAAATATACCTACTCCAAGATCTCCATACCTCAGAAAAAAGGGAGAATTCTAAGAAATGGTAATCTTGGACTTAGTATATGGAAGTCTGGATTTTTAGTCATTTAACTTCCATGTTTTTGGACTTAGCTCTGGGAATGGCCTGAGCCATTTGTCATTTGACGATGTTATTTTTTTTAAACCATGCAATCTCAATGGCTACCGAAAAATAACATTGTCAAACGACAAATGGTTCAGGCCAATCTTTTGACAGAAAATGCTACTTTTTTATATAAAAGACAGAAGTTTGTCAAATATGTTTATAAATAGGTGTTACTCTTATGAAATTGCAGAAAATCAGGTGAAGATGATGAAATATTGAAAACAGACTACATATAAATCTGGAAGACTACTGACTGATGCCATTAGGAATGTCTAACAGAATATCAGCTTTCCCTATGTTATGTTATGTTATTACCTCTGTAGAAGAATGACTTGTTAAGAGCATTATATATAAAAAAAAAACACTTTAGAAAAAGTGGGCCCAAAACTTTTGTTTGTACTTATTTCAGAAACAGTTGCATTTTTCAGTCACATGTATAGCTAAGTAGTTTAAAGGCACTTTTAGGTGTAGACTTTGTAACTAATATAAATAAATTGGTCATGGGAATATGTTTTTATTCTTAAATGAAAAGAAAAGCATTATCCTAAAGTTTTTAACTTCAGATTGAGCAATGTTATATGTGCAGCCAATTATGAGCTATGTGCTGTTTTTTTTAAATAGGTAGGACCACTGGAGAACATTACTGAAGAATTTATTAGCTTAAGCATTCTACTGAAAATAATAATAGCAACAATGCTTTATTTAGGCATTCAGTTATGTGCCATCATTTTACTTCTTTCAAAATATAAGTGATATATTTTGTTCATTTTACCATCAAAAGATTTGGCACAGGTGATACATGAAATTGGGAGGGGTATTGCTGGCAAATTATGCTAAATGCCTGCAGGACAATGGGTATTAATGACAAATAAATTTTCAATGCTGTTATAAAGAAGGAGAAACTGAGGCACTGAACATGTGATTGAATTATGTGTCATCCACAGACAGTCCTCGCACCCAGTTATAGCCACTTTGCTGACTGCTTACACTTGCAATGTCTGATTGTGATAAATATAATGGTCAGTTTAATATATTTCAACTTTAATTCACACAAACAGTACAAAGTATTCCAACTTCATGCAAATACACATTAGTCCTGTAATATCAGATTATTGAATGTTTAACCTGAGAAAATGACAACAGCATCAGTCACTTTCATCCAAAGACAGCCACTCTGCATCAGGCAATTATAGTTACTTTGCTGACTGCCTTTACCTCAGGAATCAGATTGTAATAAAATAAAAATAATAACAGCTAGCCACAGTAATTTATTTAACCCCTTCATACACACACACACACACACACACACACACACACACACACACACACACACACACACACACACACACACACACACACACAAATACCCTCACCAATTACGGCAAATTCTGTGGCTGAGTACATCTCAGATGTCTGACTGGAATCAAATGAATGAAGAAATACTTAAATAATGGTTACATGTAATTCAGCTTGCTGATGTCAGAACCATACAATATACAACCCCTTGTAACCCCTCCGTACACACACACACACACACATATATACATACATGCATATATACATAAACACATTCACACACTCACAAACACAGATGTGCCAATGAATGGCAGCAAATTATATGGCTGTGCACATTTCAGATTTCTGATCAGGAGTAAATGAATGAGTGGATAAATAATGGCCCCAAGCATTCTGCGTACTGCTGTCATAAATATACAATGCAACGTATTGTAGCCCTCTGAGAACACACACACACACACACACACACACACACACACACACACACACACACACACACACACACACACACACACACACACACACACACATATATGACCACAGTTCCAGCCATTTGTATGGCTAAGACTGTACATTTCAGATGTTTGAGTGTAATCAAATGAATGAATAAATGCATAAGTAATACATATAGAAATGCATCTTCTCAGCTCACTGCTGTCGGAACACAGTGTGAAAACTATTGCAACTTATCTCATACCTCACAACCTCTTAGCTAAGGAATCAAAGAAAAAGATAAAATAAATAATGGGTGACAATAGACCAAAATCAGAGAAAGCTATTGCCATTATATACTTAGAAAATTGCTAGAATAACAGGTTTTGCAACAGCATCTTTTTTTCTGACAGCAGTTAAGTCTGAGACTCAAATCTTCAATCCTCTTTTTCCCATTTTGTTCATGGGGTCAGGGTGGAACATCAATAGTAACAATCGCTGAGAGCTATTTTTCATTCTGCCGGGTGGAAACTGAAATATCTGTAATTACTTAGTGACTGCAGTCTTCACTGATTTGCCAGAAAACCATATTTATTCTGAAGAGTAGATGAAAATGTGAGGTAGAATCAGGGACATTCTGTGAAATGCATGAAAATTCAGAGCTTTTGTGCCCCCCACACATACTTATACACAGAGACGCACACCCACCCACACATGTATGCAAGCACATATCCACACACACACACACACACACACACACACACACACACACACACACACACACACACACACACACACACACACATTCTCACATATTTAAATTAAAAACAATATTATCTTTTTACATACTGGCTGCCAGTGACTATGATAGGGATAGTGTTTGTAATAAAAAAAAACTAGGAAAAATTCATCCCATTCTTGTAATTCTACAGCTGTCCATTAACGTCTTCTTTTAATTTTAGTCTCAGGTTGTGTCAGTCACCTGAGGAAACCTGCGCCAAAAGAAATGGCTCCTGCAGCCCAATTTCTGCCATTGTTAAAATGGCATGAAAACTTGTAATAAGGTGTACTTACCTTATTTTTCATTTGGAGTGTTTTGAAAACAGCTCAGTGAACAGAGTAAACCAGTTCATTTTCTTAAAAGTTCTCAGAACTCCTTGGAACTCTGAGCCTGAGCAGTTACACATGTATGAAGTTCTGTGCCGGGAGAAAATGGAAAGTCAGAAAGTTAACAATCACTAACAAAAGGTGTAAATAACATCTGCCAAATGTGCTCACCTTTCTTTTTGCATCTTGGCATGCATCATTATTTTCACACATGTCATCACTAAAACAACCAACTTAACTATCGCTAGGACCAATATCAGCATGAAAGTCAGGCTAAATATTCAAATAATACGTTAAAACATTAAATTAAATCTTTTTGGAGCTACTGAAGGAAAAGAACAGACTTATTACATGCTGTGAGGCTTCCTTTCTCTTTTCTCTTTTTTTTTAAATTTTAGCCAAGTTTGTTATTATTATTATTATTAGAAGATGTCAAAGTGAAAACCAGTCAGAAAAATAAAATCAGCAGTGAAAAAGAGCAAATAAGTTTTGGAGTTTGCAGTTTGTATTGCTACAATGTTGTTGTAATTTGTTTTCTTTGTTAGATGTTGAACAAGTAAGGAAGTGTTTAAAAAAACACTCTGGCAGTAGACTCACCAGCAAGCAAGGAAAGTTGCATGCCATCACAAATTTGTTGAACCTAAATAAGGAATAGAGGGAATGCAGTATAAAAATTCAAGAAGGATTTTAAAACCCTCCTCGTTTGTATTAGAAAAATAAGTATCATCCTAAGTGAATAAATCAGCTCAAGTAGCACAGAATAGAATTCTGCATTTTTGCTCAGGTGTAAATAGAATAGTCTGTAAAAAGCAATGCAAGATTAAATACAGTAACCTGGGGCTGTATGAGGGCAAAGCTATGAAATGCAACACAGGACAATAGGGAGTATTAAACAGCGCAGTAAGTTGTGCAGATACAAGGAATTAAACTGGAAGGCACGCTATTGGTAATAAAATAATATACTATGAAACATGCAATTTACTAAGCTATGAATTGTGATGATGTTAAAACAGGCTAAGACTGATACAGATATGATAACCCCAAAACTGTAACAGAAAGGACTAGGGAATGCAGAGATGCAGCACTAACTCAAAGATTTGTGCATGGGCACCAGGCGATGTGGCAGAAAAGAACAAAGAATTAACAACTGCTTATGCTTGATTACAGGCATGGCCCCATGTAGATTCTTGCATATTGTTTTATTTTGTCTTCCATTTATTATTTTTGGTTACACTTTTTCTTGTTGTTACAGTTTTGTATTTATACCACTCTGAGCCTTCAGTTCTTTTAAGTGATAAGTAGTCTGCACCATTAAACAAAATGTAAATAAAATAAATAAACTAAACTAAAACAAAATATGTTGTAGAGGGTGATAGTGAGACATAATCAAATGCTAGACTAGTAGTAAAGGCCAAGTGAGATGCGGGTTAGGTTTATATAAGGAATTTTAGAAAATGCCCACAATAACTACACATCGTGTACAGGTACCAGGCTAGAATACTTTTTAAACTCATACTAAACACAGAAGGTGCATAGACTAATGAGAGAAGCAGTAGAGTTGAGAAATACTAGCTGAGAAAGGAAATATGGAACAGAATTCCACTGCAAATGGGTTTTTCCTATTTAGACCTGTCACCAAAGATCAGTCACTCAGTAATTAATCAACAACCAGTCACCTAATTTATAAAGCCACTAAATGTAAGGCACAGAATTATAAACTTTATAGGTTCATAGGTACTTACTAGACTATTAATCCATGTGAATCTATCAACACCTAGCTCTGCATTCCTATGAAGCTTTAAGCCCTTGTAATTTAAACACGAATAACTCAGAGCCAGGAAGGACATTTACATGTTACCCCCATAATAACACAAGTGTTAAACCAGCAATGAATTTGTGGTTTCCCATCCATTTGTCCACATTAAATTTGAATAGCATAACAGAATTACTTTATGTTGTGAGGAAGATGATTCCAAAGAAGTGGTATTCTCTGTGACACACATCTGTCCCTCTGACATGTTTTCTTTATGTTGCAAAAGAGATTAAGATCCCTTAAGCATCTGTTTACTCCAACACTGGTCTTGCAGATGTGCAGTAAATCAGAAAGGATGGGGTCTACTGAGGCTCTGCATGTGAGGCAGAGATTACCCCCTCCATAGCCTGTAAGATCTTGAGTAGAATGACAAAGCTTTATTATGATCAGTGTAGTTTTCATGATTTAAGCCCTTGATTTTCTTGATGAGAAAGTTTTGTGGTCGTAAAGTTCTGCTAAGTGTTTAGACATGTAAATAACAAAAGGAGCATTATACTCAATGATCGGCCTAAATGTGTACGCTGCTCCAGTGGCATTGAGGGATAAAGCCCTGATGATGACCCAGGCAACCCAGGTTTGATTAGTGCCTTGGGTGACTGATGAAGTGGCATGGAGAGATGGGAGTGCCCATCCTGGGGGGGGGGGTGGTATGTGGGCATATCTAGACAATGATCACTGGTGGTGGCCAGAGACATCACCAGAAGAGGCACGGTCAACAAGGGCAGTGAGACTTGGCTGAGCTGCTGCAGAGGTGAGGTGATATGCTGTGGATCTTCACATTGTATGCCTCTCAAATACAGCCACAAGGGAAAATAAGGGTAGGCAAATAAGTCCCCCTCCACCAGAGGGAAGCTCAGATACAATGCTGAGCTCCATAGCCTGGGAGTTGTGACTTGCCCCAGCAGATTACTGGAATTAGTTCAGGAGGCCATGGAGGAGCTGGTAGACCTGGTGTGGATAGGGCACATGGGTCAGGCCAGTAACAATGAAGGAAGGCTGGGGGGGAGGCAAAAGAAATGATTGACCTAAATGCAGTGGAATGGTCACACTTCTGGATCTAGACACTATACACTTACTAATAAGCTGTCCAATGCAAATAGGACTTTCTTACAATAGTGGACACATGGTGATCAAAGGGCAGTTTATTTGTAACCTACATAAGTTTCTGGGTCCCTAACTACAGAATAAGTTTTAGGGGTGCATTGTCAGTGTGATATCTAGAGTGGGTGTCATGCTTGACAAAGGAGACTATTATACGTTTTTTGGGATTTAGTTTTAGTCCATGGTTATGACACCAGCCATTTCAGCTATTTGTTTTGGGTGGGGGACCCACTTGAAAGATCTTGGTGTCCTGTGGAAAGTTTATGATGGCACCATGTTTACAATCATTTTAAGACCTGGTCAACTACAAACCCTTTACATTAGCTTTGACCTCTGAGAAGTAAATCCCAAAGAGGGGAGCCACATGGACAGGTATTTTGGAGGAGGTAGTCCTGCCTACTCCAATTTCCATGGTTCTGTTTGTGAGTTATGCAAGGATTAACATTTTGCTGGGAGAGTTTATCAGCCATACTTGAGTGTGGAATTGTGTTGAACACATTTGGAAGGTCTAGCTATGTGGTGTGTATTGACATTCCCTTATCCATTGTGTCAGTAACCTTCTCAAAGAAGTCTACCAGGTTAAGCAGGTAGGATTTGCACTTGAGAAAACCATCTGGCTTGGGTAGGTTACCTTTGTCTTTATTTATGAATTCTATAACGATCCTCTGCATATCCAAAGTCTTACTGAACACACTGGTCAGACTTATGGGTCTATAACTACCCAGGTATGTTGATGCCCCACCTCTGTGCAGGGAGATGATGGTTGCTGTTCTTAATTTGCTGGCAAAAAGCTTGTTTGGAGACTGATATCAAATGGCCTGTGTAGGGGGTTTGACAGATCCAGGTTCAAGCTGGCCAGTAGGCAACTTGTTATATTATCCAGCTCTACAGAAGCAGTGTTGTTTGCCTTAGAAAGTGTTTTGAGGACTTGTTGTTGGGAGATTTGAGGGGGGCTGTAAATGTGGGTATGTAATCTGGGAGTGTGGGGGAGTGGGGTGGTCTGGTGATACAGCAGCTGTGAGTTAAGTTGCCAGAGCACGAACTCCTTTCTGACTGCGTAAATGCTTTTCTCAGTACATCTAAGGGTAGACAACTTCACAATGCTGAAGCATCTTTGCATGCTGCAATTCCTTTCACACAACACAAATTCTACCACAACTTAAACTTGACAAATGTAACACCATGTACTCCTCAAAATGAAGAGATAAAAAAATGCAAAATGTGTAGCATGCATGAAATAGAAACTAAACATCAGCATTCAGCAAATAAAGGTGCATTACCTAATTGAAAAAAAAAATGATTGCTGCAGACCAACCCGTTTATTATAACAGAAAAAACTAAGAAAGACATTGTGACAGAAGTAAGATTGTTTCCCTAAAACACTGAAAATATTTGTTTTGTTATGGGGGGGGGGGCAGAGCCACTAACACTTACCCTGCAGATGGCTGTGCCTTTATACCCCCCTGCTGAATGTAGCCCACTCTAAGGCTGCTGGGACTTTACCTCCTCGCAGTGGTGCTTGGCAAAGCATGACTATTAGTCACACTGGATCTTAAGTAAAATCCATTGTACCCTGTAGCAGTTTTCAGAGCTGAACCTGCCAGGAAAGCTGAAAAAGCAGCTCTAGCACAATTTCACTTATTGGTTTGAAATATAAATGTCTTGTTGAAAAGAAACAGCAAGCAATGGTGCTGAGCTATATTTAGAATAGTAATGCTCAACTAATAATGCTGCAGGAAACTCACCAGAGTGATGATGAACATTAAACTTGTAAAGAAAGACAGCAAAATAAATGGACTTAATATTAATCAAGAAGGATATAAGAATAAATATGGAGGAGCAAATGCAGGACGGGCAGAAAAGATTTATAATGGTAAGAGTTTGTTAGCAGGGAATAAGAATTACAATGGTTGCATTGTATATTCCAACAAAAGTACTGAGATAAGATATAAAATTATTATGGGAGAATTATAGTCTTTCATCAAAGATTATGGCAGAAGGAGATGATTTGGCCATTATAGGAAATAAGGAAGATGTCTCTGTAGGGCCAAGATATTACAGAATTCTGTCTGAGGGCATATACTTATTGAAACATAAGTATGTATGTAACCTTATTGTTGTAATGAAATAAAATAAAAAAATTGCTTATTGAAATATGGATCCTTGTCAAGATTAGGTAGAGGTTACATATCAAAAGAATACAGTGACACTGGCCAAACCATGAAAACAGAGAAATGTAGAAATCAAGAAAAAGTTCAAATGGAAATATTCATGGAATAATTAAATATGCCAAGGTTAGAGATAGATGAGGAACAGTTACGAACAGTTAGGATAGGGGGACATGAGATAAAATGGAGATGTATAGTCAATTTATAGGAAAGTCTCAAGGAATATATGGTATTCCTGTCAAAAGTTTGAAGCTAGGAGAAAAGTAAGTGATAAAGATCTGGAAGGTTGTGTTTAACGGGATTTTAAAGGAGGAGGAGCACAAACATCCTGGAAGAAAGCTGTGGTGGCTGTAATACCTAAGGATGATAAAGACTCATCACATCCAGCTTCATACAGATCCATTTCGATTCTAAACCATGATTATAAAATGTTTATGTCTATAGTGGCTAAAAGAATGGCAAACGTGATGCCAAAATTCATATATATGGATCACTGTGTTTTTGTGGAGGGGAGGCAAATATTTGACAATATTAACAGAACAAAGATGATCCAGAGGGAAGCAGAATGTAAGAAAATACCACTGTTGTTGGTGGGTTGTTGGAGGGCATTCGAAAGAGTAAGATGGGATTTTATGAGTATGGCAATGAAAGCTTTTGCATTCCCTGACAAAATAATAAGGCTAATTAGGAGGGTCTATGAGGAATCTGAGGTGAAAATTAAAGTGAGTGTGGGGGGGGGGGGGTCCTCTCTGAGAAGTTCCATTTGAACAGAAGAACCAGGAAGGGGTGTCCTCCTTCCACTTTGCTATTTGCATTATATTGAGAACCATTGGCAAAGAAAATAATGGACTCAGAAATTCGAAATATCATCGGTATGGTAATCAACAAAAGTTGGCTTTATTTGCAAATGATATTATTTTGTATCTGATGAAACCAGCAAATGTCATTTCAGTGTTGTGGAACATTTTGACACTGTTTCAAGTCTTTTTGGAATACAAACATAATGAAGCCAAAACAAAGACAATAACTGTAAACTATGTACCCGCACACACATTGTTCAATGCCCGTATTAATGAGAGCAAGATAAAATGAAGTACATAGGAACATGGGTTTAAAATGATTCTGTTATGGCAGCTAAAGATACCTGGGAAGAGACTAAACAAAAGATAATACAAAAACTAAGAAATTGTTTTATGGATATGGATAGCAAGATGCAAGCAGCAAACATGTTTTTTTCTCTTTAGTTTTATACACAGGTCAGGCATATTTTATGAACCAGAATAGAAGTTGTGGATAACAATTAGAGGTGAAGGGTTTTATTTGGGAGAAGAAAAGGACAAGAGTCAAGTAGGACAGGCTGATCCTTCCAACAGAACAAGGTTTGGGATTACCTGATCTGAAGGGCTATTTCAGAGCTACACACGTAGCGCTCCTACCCATAGCACGAGCAGAAAGCTATAATTCAAAGTGAAAAGGGATGATGGTGAAACACATGGGAAGCTCAAGAAATAAGGAGAGACTGGGATGTTGGATGCAAATCCTTAAGGATAATAATAATAGCCATAGAGAATATTATATTCATAAAGTAGCAGAAAGTATTCTAAGAACAAGCCCATACAGAAATAGAGAAAGGAGATTCTGCTGATAGGGTTGACTACAATTAGGGGTACAGAGAATGGGCAAGAGGGGGTGGAACTTACTGGAGAAAAATGACAAAGGAACCAAGGTACTGTGAGCAAATAATTAGAGTGGGAAAGGTAATAGAATGGGAAGTGGCCAAGGATTCATTTCGACTCCAGGCTACAGATTGCCTTCCCTATCAAGGATTGATATCATAGTATATGCAAAAAGAAAGAAATTGGGGGATCCTAAGTGAAAGACCAGCACTGGTAGAGTCTTTAGAAGCTGCTGTTGAAAAAAGGGATAATTAGCAGGGCATGTAATATATTGCATGATAACTATAGGAATCAATCAGAAGAGGGTAGAAAGGATTGGGAAGAGAGATTGGATAAGCAATTCACAAAGAAATGATGGGAGGGAATATATGCCTGACAAGTATGCATTAAACTCTAGAGGATTTGAGGTCTTTGCTTGGAAGTGTTTGCATGGGAGCGATACAGAATCCTGAAAGCCCAAAATCCTGAAGACCAAAATCCTGAGACCAAAATCTCGAAAGTTCAAAATACTGAAAAATCAAAATACTGAAAACTCAAAATACTGAAAACACACAGGATACTAACACTTACTGTATTCCAAACACAAGTACATACAGAAACATATTACCCTTCAACTCCCCCATGTGGGGGCTGCACCCCCCACACCCCCTGCTACTTAAATATATCAACGCAGAGGTTGCACTTCACTAAGTGCAATCTCAGAGTTGATATATTTAAGTATCAGGGGGGTGTGGTGGGCGCAGCCCCCACATGGGGGGTGCAGGGGGGCTTACCCCCTGCTTATACTTGGAGAAGAGTAATATGGTTTGTATTTTGTTTCTGTATGTACTTGTGCTGGAATATAGTAAGTGTTGGTATCCTGTGTGTTTTTAGTATTTTGAACTTTCCATATTTTAGTCTCAGGATTTTGGTCTTCAGGATTTTGGTCTTTCAGGATTCTGTAGTATTCCTGTTTGCGGAGGTATTTTTATACCGAGAGCAGACTCCAAAGATTTTTTCCTCCGGTAGATTACAGATGTTGGAGATGTGATGGGGAAGACATAGATAATTGGGGACATATTTTTGGCAGTATAATGAGCTGGCACTGTTTAGAAATTATCGCAGACTACTCTGTCAGAAACACTGGGTGAACAAATTGATGTAACTAAAGAAATGTGTTTTTGAAGTGTGATACAGTATCAGAATTGTAAGGCCTTGCTGAGTTTAATTCTGATGGTTGACAAAAAAAAGCAATGACTAGAAAATGGAAATCCAAGTCTGAACCAACTATAATAGAAGTATTGAATATAGTAACAGAGATAAACGAACGTGAAGTGTGATCTCTTGAAAAGGGTAGGAGCAAATTGCATAGAAAAAAATGGGGATTGTGGGAACAATATATACAGAATAATGTACTGAGGAGGAATGAGGTTTAAGGGAAGGCAGGAATTAAATGAGTTATGTAATGTTTGACTGACAACGGCTGTATAGAAGATTATATGTAATGTATAATGCTTGCAACTGAAAATATGCCAATATGGTTTGGTTTCATTTATGTAAATGTATGATTTCCTATGTCATAAGTGATAATTATATAAAGATGTTTCTTCTTTAAAAAACGTCTGTCTCAAGTGAGCTTATTTATACAATATGCATGCTTGCTTTTTCTTGACTAACCCCTGCATCATACTATACTAGAACAAAAACTGTAAGATGTAGCAAAGTGGTGGGTCATAATATATCTCTGTCTCTTGCTCCTTTCTTGTCTTAATAAAATAATGTATCCCTGCTTTCTAAAGCAGAGTAAAATAACTTGTCATAGTCCACATCTCGTATCCAACAGTAGCTCAAATATTTTGAGAGCTGTGAGGTACCAAAGCACCCTTTGCTGCCAGCCTCTTGAAATGTAATAAGTCTGTCATTTCACTTCATATCATATCTGTGACAAAGTAATTTTGTTTTCCTGCAACAAGCACCCTACAATAATTGCATCTGATTTAAATAATGTATGGAGTGTTATTTGTCAGATATAAAATTACTACCATATCAGTGCAGTGTACTGTCAGAGGTTTTAGCAGTTAGCATACTTGGATTTGATGCTGGAAGATCAAGGCTGTAAGTTCTATTCCCTTCCTTGGTGTTTGCATTTATTTCCCATCACTTACTCTGCAGTGTAGCGTAAGCATGGGGTGGGAGTGGAGGTTGGCACTGCACTCCTGATAGTTCCAGTCTTTGGATGAAATGTTAAGCCAAAGTTTGATTTGCTTGAGTTGGTGGTAGTTAACATGGAACTAAATGATCTCACTGCACTTAACAATACGACTAGAGGTGTCTTATTGTCATTCATTTATTTGCAATGCATTATACTTTATTTTTTTATATACAATGTACACATGTTTTTGCACTTACACCTTTTCAAGTATTCCAGCTCTGCAGTAAGAAAGATTTTTAAACCTTAACACATTCTCATTAAGGGGTTGCTCATGGTATTGGCTGGTGGCTACCCCTCCCTGTAAAAAAATATTATATTTAATTTAAAAATAACAGTTGGCTTTCTAACATTTCTCTTCTGCCCCAGGCACTCAGAACATTATGAATGCAGATACACAGAGTTCTAAGGAGCACTGAATTACAAAATAAATAAATAAATAAATCAGTATATTTCATTTGCCAGGCTGTTTTCAAAACAGCCCAGGTTGGGGCTTTGCAAATTCAATCCTATCAAGTGGCTGTAACTGATGGTCACATCTGTGTATGAGTGTGTTGTGTGCGTGTGTGTGCGTGTGCGTGTGCGTGTGTGTGTGTGTGTGTGTGTGTGTGTGTGTGTGTGTGTGTGTGTGTGTGTTTGTGTGGTTTTAGGCATAAGGGTTAAAATTACAGTTGCCAAGTATTATTTTTTATTTTATTATATTCTGATATCTGAGGTGTATACAGTCAATAATGGCTTTAATTGCTAGGCACAGGGGCGTCTGTTGGTGAAGGTGATTGATATTGTTGTCATTTGTTCAATTTAAGCAGTAATTATACTGGTTTCATAGATGTAGTACGCATTTTTATGAAACCAGGTAGAATACTTTACTGGGTCTATTTTTAACACAGTCTGATATCTGAGGTACACAGTCAGTAATGTGGTTGTAACTGATAAGTATGGGAATCGTGTCTGATTAAAATATCTGCGTTTGTTTGGGGGTTGAGGGTAAATTTCAAAGTAGCAATTTGGTCATAACTTTTTTTTTTTACTTTCCATTACACTGAGGCATCAGTACTGTATTTAATAAGTGGCTGTCTGTGATGGTCTTGGCAAGATGTTTGTGATAACAGCAGATCTTTGGCAGAGTGTGGCATCAGGTAGTGCTGTTATCTAACAGAGCTTGGTTCTCTGGTTACATTTTTGTGTGTGATGCCTTCTCTGTGGAGTTTGCATGTACTCCCTGTCTTTTTGTGGGCTTTATCCATGTGCTTTGGTTTCTTCACCCAGACCCTCAGCTGTATAACATATGCTTTTGGCCATTTGTGCTCTTACTTTCATCCCAGTTTAACACTGGAGGAGTGCACAGAAGGCAATTAGCTTTTTTGGTGAGTTAGGAAGAAATGTACTATTCCCAAAGTAAGATTTGTATATTCTTGCAAGAATTTGTCTTTTCAGTTTTTTGTGAGCACTGTTTTTTTTTTTCATTGTTAAGCTTTACACACAACGTATTTTCCTTGAAAGAAAACACGAGACTGAATTTCTTTCCATACTTGTGATTTTTTTTTTTGTTTTGGTCATCATTAGAACAAAAAGAAAAAAAATGCTGAAAGACGCACCTCAGAGCATTGAGAAACCTGTGAATTAGAGCCCTGGTGTAAATCAGTCACTCCTCCAAACATATTACAGAGAATGAGGGAAGCTAAAAAGTAAGACAAGGTATGAAAAAAAAACAAGGAAGAAGTAATCAGTCTGAAGGTGTGGGGCCAGGAGGAGGAGGAGGAGGAAAACAGGAAGGAGGCACTGGGGAGCTGCAGCGGGCTATTGTGCAAAAGTGGCCCCCATGGAGTCTGTTGTCTGGGGTGCCGTGTCATGTAAGGCTGGCCTTGTTGATTGCAATTAGATATCTGAGATGTACATATTCAGTAAGGTGGCTATAATGAGTGGGTAGATATAGAGGCAGTCTGTAGATGAAAATAAAATACCTTATGTGTTGTTTGGTCACAGATAATGATCACTGACCTGATGTAATAGAGCCCCATCCATTCAGTAACTTTCTGCAGAGCAACTCCCCCCCCCCCAGCCCCTTACTTTGAAGTCACTATCTGCCACTGGTACCTACCAGTAACACAGAATGTATCATGTAGGGCAGTACACCACCACATCCCATGGATATTGTCAGCCATGAGACACATTGCTAGGACATGCACAACATTAGAACAAAAGGAGGCCCATCTCACCAGTATAGCAAGCATACCATCCTGTATTTTTGCAGTGTGCTATTTTGAACTGAACATTACCTGCATTTGCATTATTCTTTCCATTTTGAAGCCTTGTGTTAAACAGATATTGAAATAGGTTTATATATTAGTCCCTAATTTTGAATGTCAATACATTTTACAGTATGAAACAAACTCTAAGCTTATATCCCTTCTTTTTGAAAATGAGTTAGGTTCCCACAGTTAGTTGCTTTGCTGACCTTCTGTGGCACACTGCTCAGCCATGTCTAAGACATGATCCTGATGCCAGGGGAAACTAAACATAAAACAGGTAGCTTGGAGTTCCATGACATAGCCCAGTGAAAGTCTTACGCAATTTTCTCAAGTATGTAGTTTCACTATAGAGTGCCTCTTTCTAGTTATATTATTCAGGCATGCAAGGGCATGATGGTTTTGTTATATATGCAATTTGCAAAGTCTGAACAGTTGAACTATTAATTGCCAATGGTTGTGGAGTAGTGTGGTGGCAACATTTAATTCCATCTTGAGAAATCAGTGCATTTTTTCAGCACCTTATTTCAAAACAATGAAAATTCAAAAAGAATCACTCCTGTAACTCCCTTTACTCACCACGTGTAGCTAAATTCCTTCTGACATGGTGCTTTTAAGATCATCTGTTCTCAAACTTTCTTTCAATAAAAGATAAAGAAATGCATAATCTTCTTAAAATCATATCCCTGTCCAACTTGGTTGGACAACCATAATCTTTTTGTTTGCTTCATAAAAACTGTACCATTTTATTTCCTACATAAACCCTTATCACTTTATAATACTTATTACTGTCTGTTGTTTCTCTAGCCATATTTTCCTTTGCCCTCTAAAACCTGCCATAACTGTGAATTGACATAGTACTATTCACTATGTATATTATATATATGAAGATGATGATGAGCTGTGCTTTTTCTTCTTCTGCTACAGAGATTAAAGTTACTTTTTATGTATTATAAGATAGTCTGTCTTTACAAATGTATGCATCTTCTTTGTTCTGTTGTGAGAAAATGTCACATTCTATTTTTATTGTTAATGTTATGTGGCTTTTTCCTTGGGAGTCCACTGAAAAGGGGCCGCTAGCAATTATGCTGTATTTAGGGAAATGTAGTACCTAGTTTTACCAGTGGGTGGTGTTGTACAGAAGGTGAGTGGAGTACTTAGTCCATTCAGCAGTTTGTGCTGTACTATGCAAGAATGTTGTACCTAGTGCTACCAATAGATGGAGTTGGACTGCATGTGACTACAGTATCTATTCCCATGTAGAGTTGAAGCTGTTTTGAAAGATACTTCCAGCTTGTCATAGTCTCACCGCTGGGTAGAGCTTCTATACAGGTGACTGCAGTAGCTATTCCCATCAGAAGGTGGTACTGAACTGCAGGTGAGTACAGTATCTTGTCCCACCAGCAGAAGTTACTGTACTGTTAGTGCAGTATTTTTCCCACTAGCAGGTTGCATTGTATTGCTGGTGATTGTAGAACCTTTTCTTATTAGCAGATGATGCCTCCATAACTTAGTACCACCAGCAAGTGGCACTGTATTGCAGGTGCCTGCAGCACCTATTCCCAACAACAGATAGCTCTGCACTGCAGTTGTCTACAATTCCTAGACACACCAGCAGGTGGTGCTGTTCTAAAGTCAATTGCTGTACTTAGTCCCACCAACAGGAGGTATGGTGCTGAAGGTGGCTGCAGTACCTAATTACAAAAGCAGGTGGTTCTGTACTATAGGTGTGTGCAACAGCTACTCCCACCAGCAGGTGGCACTGTACTGCAGGTGATTTTGATTTCTAGTTTGACCAGGTGGTGGTGCTGCTCTGCAGTCACATGCTGTACCTAGTCCCACCAGCAGGTGGCACTGCATTGCAGATGGCTGCAGTACACAGTCCCACCAGCAGGTGACACTTCACAGCAGATGTTTGCAGTACACAGTCCCGCCAGCAGGTAGCACTGTACTGCAGGAGAATGCAATTCCTTGTTCCTCCAACATGTGATGCTCTACTGCAGTCATGTGCTGTTCTGCAGTCACAAGCTTTACCTAGTCCTACTAACAGAAAGCAACATACTGAAGATGACTGCAGTACCTAGTCTCGGCGGCAAACATATGTCACTGCAATAGCTAGTCCCAACAGCAGGTGACACTGCATTACAGGTGACTTTGCTTTCTAGTATTACCAGCCGGTGGTACTTTTCTAAAGTCACATGCTGTACCTATTCCCACCAGCAGGTGGCACTGTACGCAAATGCCTTCAGTGCATAGTCCTACCAGCAGGTGGTGCTGTAGTGCTGTACTGCAGGTGTATGCAATTTTTAGTACCTCCAACAGGTGGTGTTTACTGCAGTCAGGGATAATGAGGTACTTTGCTTGACGTGGAGAGGGAGTCTGTTCCACAGATGGGGGAGTATCTGTGACACAAATCTGTCCCGTCAACAAGTCCTATTGATGTCACAGACCAGGTTGAGGTCACGTGTGTGGGTTAGTCGAGTGGAGCTTGACTTGCAGGTATGCAGCAGTCCCATCAAGTCTGACATTGCTTTTTATACCAGACAAGAGGTCACCTCTGAGGACTCTGTATTAAACTGAGTAGAAGGACAAGGCTTTTAGCCTATCTGCGTAGGGTAGATGTTTGAGGCCCTGGATTCTCCTGGAGAGGAACCTCTGTGGTCTATCCAGCTGCTGCATTTGCTTTGTGAGGTATATGCCAAAGGGCACGTTGTACTCAATAATTGGCCTTATAAGGGAAGAATACAGGGATATTATGACCTCCTTGTCCCTGGATGAGATACCGTTAGTTATGAGGTGGGCCATGTAGAAAGCTTTCCGTACAATGGAAGCAACATGGTAGTCAAAAGTCAGGTTACTATCAAGCTGGGTGCCCAATTCCCTCATGACTGACTGCGTGCTTAGGATATTATTAATGTGATAATATGTTGGGACATCACTCTCCCCAGAGGGGATGATGATGCATTTTATGGCATTCAGCTTGAGACCATGTTTCTGGCACCAGTCATTTGTTTGGGTGAGACCCTCTTGGAGGACGTCTACATCACTTGGGGAATTGATGACCATGTTCAGCTTGCAGTCATCTGCAAACTTGGTCAGCCATAGCCCACTGGTTTTGGCTTGCACCTCAAAGAAGTATATCCCAAATAACAGAGGCCGCAAGATTGATCCCTGGGGTACATCGCTCATTACAGGTCTACTGCTTGAAGTGGATTCCCCTATTTTGATTAGGTGGGTTCTATCAGTGAGTCAGTTTGCTACCCATCTGGTAACATATGGATTGATACCTAGCTGAGAGAGTTTATCTATTATGTCCTAGTGGGGAATAGTGTCAAAGGCTTTAGCCAGGTCAGGGTAGGCGGTGTGAACCGTCTTCCCCTCGTCCATGGCTTTGGTGACTGTCTCAAAGAAGTTGACTAGATTTAACAGACATGACCTCCACTTAACAAAGCCAAATTGTGTGGGGTCGAGTGCTTGCAGGTTGCCAATGTCCTTGTTAATGAGGTCCATGATAAGCTGTTCCATGGCTTTGCAGATCAGGCTAGTTAGGCTGATGGGTCTATATTTTCCTGGATCGTTGGATTCTTCACCTTTGTGTAAAGGGATGACGGTGACTGTCCTCCACTCGGCTGGGACAAAGCCGGTACTCAAGATTTGGTTGAATAGGGTGCCTAATGGTATTGCAAGTTCATGCCTGAGTTCATGTAGGATGCAGACTGGGATGTTATTAGGTCCCATGGAGGCTGTATTTATTGGCTTTGAGAGGGAAGTGATGACCTGTTCCCTAGAAATAAGGGGAGGGGGGCAGGTACTGGGAATGTCCTGATTTACTGATGGGTGAAGTTTTCATTGAATCTGTCATCCAGTAGGTTGGCTATATCTACAGCATTTGTGTATGTGGTGTCCTTGCTGACCAAACTGTATGGTCTATATTTGCAGCTCGAGTCTATCATCAGCACTGACTGCCCTTATCAAAGAGAGACATAGGTGACACCCCTGGGGTAAATTTATAGTCTCCCATCCAGTTGTCTAAGTTACACTTAAATGGGGTAATTGAGAAGCTCTGTTTTACATGAATTGAGAGCTGGTTCCAGAGGAGTGGCAATCTCTGGAAGACATGTCTGTCTCTCCAGCATGTGATGTTAATGTCACAGGCTAGGTTAAGATCCCTAGAGTGACTGAATCTTGTCCCATTGCACTTGTGGATGTGCAGCATTTCCATTAGTGCAGGGTCCGAGACTGCTCTGTAGGCCAGGCACAAGTCATTCTCAGCAGTCTATAAGACACAGAGTACAATGACACGGCCTTCAGTCTGTCCATGTAGGTCATGTGTTGAAGCCCCTGAATTTTCTTGGTGAGAAGCCTCTGAGGTTTCTCGAGCTGCTGCAAGTGTCTGGTGAGGTACATACAGAAGGGAGTATTGTACTCTATTAGTGGTCTGATGAGGGATGAGTACTGGGGAGTTATAATATCCTTATCTCCGGATACAATGCCCTTACTTATGAGATGTGCAACATAGAATGCCTTCCTTACCATTGTGGACACATGGTGATCAAAGTTAAGGTTGAGAATCTGTGTTCTCAAATGTCTCTCCACAGAGTTTGAGCTAAGGGGCGTACTGTTAATACTGTAATTTGCATGGACTTTCCCTTTGCTGAAACAGATGATAATGCATTTTTTGTGTTTAGTTTAAGTCTGTGACTTTGGCACCAGTCATTTGTCTGTGTAAACCCTTTTTGTAGTATGTCAACATCAGTGGGGGACTCAATGATTTCCCACAGTTTGCAGTCATCACAAACTTGGTAAGCCACAGGCCATGTGTTTTCACCTGGGCTTCTGAGAAATAGATTCCAAAGAGTAGGTGGCTAAGCACAGGTCCTTGTGGTAACCACCACTAACTGGTGTGCTGGTAGAGGTGGAATCCCTAATGTTGACTATATGCATTCTGCCGGTGTGCCAGTTGGCTACCCATCTAGTGACATATGGGTTAATTCCCAGCTGGGTGAGTTTCTCAATGATGCCTGAGTGGGGGATTGTGTCAAAAGCCTTGGCTGAGTCAAGATAGGCTGCATATACAGTTTTACCTTCCTCCAGGGTTTTGGTGACATTTTCAAAGAAGTCCACCAGGTTTAATAAGCATGATCTACCCATAACAAAGCCAAATTGGGTCAGGTCAGCAGCTTGAAGGTCACCTATGTCTTTGCTGATTAGGCCCATGATGATTTTCTCCAGGCCTTGCAGATAAGGCTGGTAAGGCTTATGGGTCTATAGTTCCCAGGTTTGGTTGATGGACCCCCCTTGTGCAGGAAGTTACTGTTGCTGTTTTCCACTCTGCTAGGACAAAGCCAGTACATAGACTGCGCTTGAAGAGAGTACCAAGTGGTTCTGTTAAATCCTGTTTTTGACCATTTAGAAGGCAGCCTGGGATGTTATCTGGTCCCATTGAGGCTGCGTTTTTGGCCATGGAGAGTGTGGTTATGACCTGCTCTTTGAGGATACTAGGTAAAGGACTGGTAACAAGTATGCTTTGGGGTAAGTCTGTTGGGGACAGAGGGATGAAGCTTGTGCCAAATCTGTCTGCTAGCAGGTTGGCGATGTTCTCAGGGTCAGTATGAGTGGCATAGTCCACTACTAGTTCAGCACAAAGCTGGGCCTTCCCTTTTAGATTTCTGAAGTAGCTAAAGAAAGCCTTGTGATTATCCTTAGCTAGGGATGCTAGTTTAACTTCGTAATTGGCTTTAGAGGACTTTACAAGATATCCAATTTGCTTGTTCAAGCTGTGGAGGGTATTCTTCCTCTGTTGAGTTAGTTCCCTCTTGTTCTTAAACATTAGTCTTGTCTTCTTTGTAGCCTATTTTGTTCACCAGGGTGGCTTGTTTTTCTGTGAGGACCTTGTTTTGATCTATTCAGGTATAGCTAACTCTATACATTTGTATAGGTGTTTATACAAGAGATTTGTGTACACCACTGTATAGGATTCATTGACAGTGGTAATGGGGGCTTTGAAACTATTTATGCCATTACTTAAGTGGCTATAGTTTACTTTGGTGAAATGTTTCATCCTTTTTGCTCTTGAGGGGGTCAGATATGATCGTTACTTCGAGCAAGACTGATTTATGATCAGACCTTACCAGGGTGGGCAACACATAGTGGGTAGTGCAGAAACCTTCTATGTTGTTTAGTACTAAGTCTAGGACATTGGAGCCCTTTCTAGGGGTGCAGACTATCTATTCCAGAGCATTTGTATTGACAACATCCAAGAACCTTAGGGCAAGTGTGTTTGTGCTCATATATGACTCCCACTTGATGGAAGGATAGTAGAAATCAGCCATGATCAAGGTGTTTGGCTATATAGTGAGTAACTCAAGTAGGTCCATGTAGGCAGAGTGATTCTCGTGGTGCATGGTGGGGGACCTATAGCTAACAATGATATGGAAGGGTGTCTTACCTACAGTTAGTTGGACTTGGAGTCATACTGTTTGACCTGTCTTGAGGTGTATTTGTCTTTAGTGAAGATGGATATACCCCCACCTTTGGTTCTTTCATGCTCGTTTTGAGATCTAAACATGTGGAAGGCATTGTAGCCTTGCATGGCTGGGGTGCTCTCTGCTGCCTTGAACCATGTCTCTGTGACTGCACAGACATTGGCATCTTCCAAGGTAAGAAGTGCTTCCAGTAAGTGCAGTTTCTGATTCAGACTCCTAGCATTAAGCAGCATAACCTTGAGTATGTCTCTAGTGGATTTTTTTACATCAGGAATTTTGTAATGACATTGCCTATAAAAGGCACTATGGGGAGGCAAGTACCTTTGCTAGTAACCAAAAGCCAAGAGGCGACAGGTGAAGACAATTTCTGGCAAAGCAGCATGGTCTGTTGACCATATCTCCCCAGGCTGACAGATACTGGATCCCCCTGGATTGACACCAGAAGCTAAGCCAATTGTTGAAGTCAATCATTTTTTGTTTATATTGAGGCATCATCCTGGGTGAAGGTAGAATGCTGTTTAGGGCTAGGCACATACCTGCCTGGGACACATAATCTGAGACCTCAGTCATGCCATGTCTCTCTCAACAGCAAGTACCATTATGACTTTGTCATAGTCCATGTTAGAGTGAATGGCTTGAGACGTACCTCTCATATAATCCAATGAGGTACATCTTAAGTCATTCACTCTAACATGGACTATGACAGAGTCATAATGATACTTGTTCTTGAGAGACTTGAGTGCATGCATGATCTGATGGATCTGACCTTCTGTTTGTCCAGCCTGGTGAGGGGGACATCTGTGTGTCTCACTATGGAGTCGCCTATGACCAAGACATCTGGTTTTGAGGTGTTTTGCCTTAGGGGCTTATTGGCTGAGACACTGCTGTGTGTATTATTATGTGTAGTGGATTCTGTTGGGTCTGCAGTGTGTGCAGTAGGTTTGCACTTGGCAGGTCTCTGATCTTTGGTAGGCTTCAAGCGAGTACCCCCTCATATGTGGGTTTATGTGTTGTGAGCTTGTTATGTGCAAGTGGTGACGTGTGTGTGCTGACAAACTGTTTGATATCTGGTTTGTTATGTGAGAAAATTGATTCCAAATTCATAGTATAGATACATCTGTCACATGTTGTATTTGTATGAAGAGTAACTGGTTGTCAGTTTACATGAGGCAATTGCTGCATTGCCTCAGGATGTCCATGTCAATCAGACTTTCTGGAGAAATGGTGGGAAACTGTTCATCCATTATGCCAGATATATACTGTAGTAACTAGTGGGGAGTGGGCTACAGGGACCAGGTTTTGCTGTAAGCTTAACAAAAAGCAGATATTTTATGGAGGGCTATGGGTAGAAAACTGTGTCAGTGCTTCACAATGCACAATTGAGTTGCTCACAGGGCAGCAGTGCAACCTCTGAGCAGCTCCGGTAAACTGAGGGCAAACCCACCCAAACATGACCCTTAAATACAAGCAGTTAAATGATTTTAAACAAAGTAACCTGTTACACCTAGTCCCAGCAGCAGATGGTGATGTAATGCAGGCAAATGCAATACCTCTTTTCACCAGCAGGTAACGGTGTACTGCAGGCAGCAGCCATACCTAATCCCACAGCAGGAGTCCTTGTATTGCAGGAGACTGCAGTACTTATTCTCAGTGCTAGCTTGTGCTATACTGCAGTTGCCTAGAGTTCCTAGTCACACCAGCAGGTGACAATATCCAGAAGGTGACTATATTTTGTAGTTTGAACAGCAGGTGATGCTTTTCTGCAATCACATGCCATATCTAGTCACACCAGCATGTAGCACTGCACTGTAGATGACTATGGTACATAGTCCCACCAGCAGATGGTGCTGTATTGCAGGTGAATTCAATTCATTGATCCCTCCAAAAAGTGGTGCTATACTTCAATCATCTGCTGTTCCGCAGTCACATGCTCTGCCTAGTTCCACTAGCAGGTGGTGCTGTACTGCAGCCAGCTGCAATTCCCATCAACAGGTGGAGCTGTACTGCAGATGACTGATGTTCATATTCTCACTACCAGGTAATACTTCTGCTGTCTCCAGCTGTTCATAGTCCCACAGCAGGTGGCACTGTACTGCAGACAACTGCAGTACATATTCTCACCAGTTGGAGGCAAGATACTGCAAGAGGGACTGCAGTATCCATTCAACAAGCAGGTGGTGCTGTACTGCAGTTACCTACAGTTTTTAGTTCTACCAAGTGCATAGATCTCGCCATACCCAATAGAACCAAGACGCTCTCCTCCAAAAAAAGGAAGTCAATTTGGTGGTCCCCTGCCATAAACAAATGCTACAACAGAAGGAGGAAACTAATGCAGAATAACTGAATTCTTAATACTCTGTGTGTTTTTCTCCCCAGGCCTCTACTGAAAATGGACATATATCCAGTTAGACTAGCCTGGTCAACAAATGTAAAATAAAATAAAAAAAAAAAAACAAATAAGGTGAAGTCCCAAGACTGGAAAAACTCCCTTATCAGCCTCAACAAAAAGTTGAGATGCCTCATCAAATCCTCTAAAGCTAGCTATGAAAACAGGATTGCAGCAGATAGACAGATAGCTGAAAGACAACCACAAGGCCTTCTATAGTTATGTAAAGAATCTCCACGGCAATATCCATATTTACTCCGAGCTACTGCACAATGGTACCTGCTATAATGAGCCAACAGATATTGCCAATATACTGGCTGACAGATTCAGTGCCAACTTTACCCCTCCCCCAAAGGACCAATCAGAATACCAGTAGATTGCCAGGCACCCAGTATTACTGCTGCATAGGTTAAAACAGCACTGTCCAAGGCCAAGAATATAGCTTCTATGGGACCTGATAATATCCCTGGCTGTGTTCTACATGAACTACAGAGTGAACTGGCACCTCACCTGTGTGCCCTGTTCAACCACAGCCTCATCTCAGGCTTTGTCCCTACCAAATGGCGCACTGCTAAAGTCATCCCTCTCCACAAAGGAGGAGTGATTACAGACCCTGGGAACTATCACCCCATTAGCCTGACGACTCTGATATGCAAAGCTATGGAACACATCATCATGGACCTAATAAACAAGGATAACTCTGGATCCCACACAGTTTGGTTTTGTGAAGGGTAAATCATGCCTGCTCAACTGGTCGACTTCTTTGAGTCAGTCACCAGAGCTGTGGATGAAGGCAAGGTGGTTCATACAGCCTATCTTGATCTGGCCAAGGCCTTTAATACCATTCCCCACTCAGGAATCATGGAAAAACTCAGTAAGCTAGGCATCAACCCGTCTATCACTAGGTGGATTGCAAACTGGCTCACAGATAGAACCCTCAGTGTGAAAGTAGCTGACTCCAAGTCAGACTGCTTACCAGTCACGAGTAGAGTCCCACAGGGTTCAGTCCTGGGTCCTCTCCTGTTTGGTATCTACTTCTCTGAAGTCCAGGCCAACATGAAGGGACTCTGGCTGACAAAATTTGCAGATGATTGCAAGTTGGGAGCTATTATTAACTCCCCAAGTGATGTTGACATCCTACAGAAAGGCCTCACTGAGACCAATGACTGGTGTCAGTACCATGGCCTTAAGCTCATTGCCAAAAAATGCGTCATCATCCACTTTGGGAAAAACCCGATTCCCATGAATTACCACATTGATGGTAGTCCACTGAATACAGAAAGCGTCATAAGAGATCTGGGAACACAGGTTGACAGCAACCTCTCTTTTGACCACCACATTGCCACCATGGTCAGAAAGTCCTTCTATGTGACACATCTCATTACTAAGGGTTTTGCATCCAGAAAGAAAGAGGTCATTCTCTCCCTCTACTCTTCCCTCATTAGGAAAATCATCGAGTACAATGCCCCATTTGGCATGCACCTCACTAGACACCTGCAACAACTGGAGAAGTCACAAAAGTACCTCACAAAGAGGATTCTAGGCCTTAAACACTTGTCCTAATGGACAAACTCAAAAAAAACTCCAACTATTCTCTGTCTCATATTGCCTACTTAGAGGTAATCTCTGCTTGACTTACAAAGCCATGTCTGAACCAGCTCTGTTAGAAATGCTACATCTAAAGAAATCCCAATCCCTCCTCACCACATGCTCCAGAGACCTCTACCTCATTACCACAATCAACAGAACATGCTGGAGGGACAGGTTTATAATCCAGAGACTGGCCATGCTATGGAATATACTTCCCATACATGTCAAACATAGCACTTCACTGGCCCTCTTCAAGAGAAATCTTGAAGAGTGGATGGGAAATAGAAAATTCACCCCAGAGATCACTCCAGTTGCTCTACTCGACAGAGGCACTGGGAACTGAGGTCAGGTGGCATGATTCCAGGGTAATCCTATGGGCTAGGCTTGTAAAGGCTCCAGGGCCATTAGCCTAGTACACACCTATGAACTTATGAACCAGCAAGTTGCACTCTACTGCAGCCATAGGCACATGCAGTTCTTAGTCTCACCAATAGGTGGAACTGTGCTGCAGCCAATTGCAGTACTTAGTTCCAACAGCAGGTGGAGTTGTACAGGTGTCTGCGGTAGCCAGTCCAACAAGAAGATAGTGCTGTACAGCAAGCAATTGCAGTACCTAAGCACCATACTGTAGGAGACTGCAGTACCTAGTTCTTACTGCAGGTGGCACAGTACTGTAAGTGACTGTGGTTCCTAGTGCCACCTGCAGGTTGTGCTATACTGTAAGAACATGCAGTTCTGAGTCCATCCAATGCTGCTGTAATGTAGCCAGCTGCAATTCGTGGTCCTACCAGCAAGTGGCAAAGTACGGCAGGTAACTTCAGTTCCTAGTTCCACCAACAGTTTGTTTTGCAGTCACCTGCGGTACCTAATCCCATGAACAGGTGGTGCTATACTGCAGTTGCTTAGAATTGCAAGTCTCACCAGCAGGTGGCACTGTGTGGCAGACATCTGCAGTTCTTTTTCCCACCAACAGGTGGCATTGTATTGCTGGTGATTGCAGTACCTAGGTAGACCAGGAGGTGGTACTGTAATTTAGGAACGTGCAGTACCTAGTCTCACAAGAAAGTGGTGGTGTGCTGCAGGCTCTGCAGTACCTATTCTGTCCAGCAGATGGTGATCTGTTGCAGGAAACTGTAGCAACTATACACTCCAGCAGGACACTTGCAGTTTCTAGTCACTCTAGCAGATGGTGACGTTTTGTAGCCTTTGCAAATCCTAATTCTATCAACAGGTGGTGCTTCAGTTTATTTGACTGATGTTCCTAGTTCCCATCAGCAGGTGGCATTTTTCTGCAGTCTCCTGCTGTACCTAGTCCAACAGCAGGTGCACTGTACTGCAGACAAATGGGGGTACAAATGGAGAGATGAGAAAATCTGCAATTAAAGGAGAGTAACATTGCTGAAACTGAATTCAGCTTCAAGTCTTGGTCAGTACTTTCACATGGTGGACCCTTTTTTCACAAAATCTCACTGAGATGATACTGCTATATAGGCTGTATTTATATAGCATATGTCATAGACAAAGGTAGGTTGCTCAGGATAATAAACTACATAAACTTTGGTTTACAAAGTCCACTGAACATGTGGGAGAACAGACAAATGCAGCTTCTGTAAAACAGAACTGGAAACAGTCACACATCTTGTTGCTGGGAGTGATGTGAGTTTTCACTGATTTCTTCTCAATGATGTCGTCTTCGATCTTCTGGGGTGTCGATGTTCTGAAGTAGACCCATTGCATGGTGTCAGCCATTACTAACCGTTCAAAAATAGATGCAAGAAAGCCAGATATAGTAGTCCATGAAAGGAAGACAAAAATAGCATCAATCATTGAAATTTCTACACCCCGTCTTACATTGTTTTAAGTACAGAGACAAACAGTCATAAAATACCAGGATATGCAGGTAGAAATAAGGGCAATGTGGAAATAGGATACCCAGACAGTTCCAATAATAGTAGGAGCAATGGGTCTCATAAAAAACACATTTCCATTCATATTTAGATGTGCTGTGATACATGTAGCTCCATATTAATTACAGAAGAAGTAAATTCTGGGCACATTGCAGGTGCTATGAAGAGCATCTTTGGTTAACATCATTGAAACAATACTAATTTCATGAACTTAATTCGTACTTTGATTTAGGAATGAGGTCCATTCCCATCATAGTACTAGAAACTCAAAAGACTTAGAGAAATTAAATCAACAGACAAATGCACTGGGTCCATTACTGTCATGGTACTAGAAACCAAAAAGACTTTCGAGAAATTAAACGGACAGACAAATGCACTACATAGTCCCACAAGCTGGAGGTGTTGTACTGCAGGAGACTGTAGTACCTGTTCCACCAGCAGGTGGGTGTTGTACTACAATACCTAGTTATGCCAATAGGTAGCACTGTACTGCAGATGACTGCAGTATCCAGTCTCACAAGAAGGTGGTACTGTACCTAGTAGACTGCAGTACCTAGTCCCTCCCACAGATGGCACAGTACTGTAGGTGATGTCATTTCCTTGTCCCACCATCAGGTGGTGTTGTACATCAGGCACTTGCAGTTCTGAGTCCCTCCAACAGGTGTTGCTGTAGTGTAGCGTACTGCAGTACATAGTGTCACCATCAGGTGGCACTATGTACTGCAGGTGACTGCAATTCCTAATCCCACCAAGAGGTGGCATAGTTTTGCAGTCACCTGCAGTACATAGTCCTCCAGCAGGCAACACTGTACTGCAGGTGACTTCAGTACTTTGTCCTATCAGCAGAGAGTGCTGTACTGCAGGAGACAGCAGTGCCTGTTTCCACGAACAGGTGGCACTGTACTGCAGTCACCTACAGTTCTCAGTCCCACCAGCAAGTGGTATGGTACTGGAAGTGAGTGCAGCACCAAGTTCCAGCAGCATGTGGCACTCTATTGCAGGTGAGTGTAGCAGCTATTCTCACCAGCAAGTGGTGCTTTATTGTAGATGATGGCATTACCTTGTCTGATCAACAGTGGTACTGGACTGCAATCACCTGCTGAGCCTAGTCCCAATAGGTGGCAGTGTACTAAAGGGAACCATTGTATTGCATGGAGCCAAAATATAGTGTACTCACGACCAAGCCAACCCGTGTTGCTTTTTAAGCTTTGTGATCCCTGAATTGCCTGCTGTTAATAGAAACTTGTCTTGGGTAGTTCCTTCCAGTCTCTTCTTGTCTGCTCATACCAGTGAGGAAAACAGCGGAGGGCATGATAGGGACCTTTGTGGTACTCCACTGTTAAGGGTTCACAAGCTAGAGAGCTGGTTGTTGGTAAATACTTGAAATTTTCTGTTTTCAATGTAGCCATGAAACCAGGAAACACCATTACGACAGAAGTTATTTTTTAAATGTTTCTAGAATTAACTTAAGTCTGTCAGTTTTAAATGCTTGACCCATGTCCACAACAATGCTAGTAGCATTTAAAATAATGTTCCTATTATTAAAATCTCCCTATGTCAGTATGACTCTAACCAACATACAATAAATAGGGACATCTATGCCTCCAATGTAGGATAAGTTCAAACATTTCTAGCTTGATAAAAAATAATTTGAGCAGTTGACAAATAAACCTGCTAGAGGATACAGCATTCCTGATCTGATTATTATAAATATGACTGCTTTCTGCACTAGTCCTCTAGTATTTAATACTTAAGTGAAGTTTGAGATAAACTTGTGACCATAGCTCTCAAGCTCTTAGCAGAAAAAAAAATCTGGCCAAAGCCAAGGGGGGGGGGAGGGGCAAAGCCCCCAAAAATAGGGACACATTTTTAAATATTGCTAGAATAAAAGTTCTTGTGTTTTCTAAAGGATATGAAGTCTGAAACTGAAATGACTGTCATTAATTAGTGAATTCAGTCCTCAGTGATTTCCCACAAAAATCCAGAAAACCACAAATTTTATAAGGAACAGACCAAAAATATGAGGCAAAAACTGGACATTCTAAGAAAATCTGGACAGTTGAGAGGTATGCTTGTGACCTTCTCCTTTAAACTACCTAAAGCTCCTACAACAAACCCCACTGAATTTAAAGACTACAAGCATGTCAACCTCTGCCTATTTTGTAATGAAATATCAAAATCCACTTATTACTGCACCTCCCCCGAGGCACCACTAGACACCTGATTGTCGTGAGCCTCCTATATCGCCACAAGGCCAATATCTCCATAGTAGTAAGCTTTATTGAAGAAATCTACACCCATTTAGAGACTTGCATAGAGCTAACACTTCTTACCAGGGCCAAGTACCATGGGAAATTCAAAAACAACCCACCCTGGTGGTCTATTGCCATAAAAAAAAAAAAAAAAAAAATATATATATATATATATATATATATATATATATATATATATATATATATATATATATATATGTATGTATGTATGTATATACAACAAAAGAAACTATTCCAGCTATGGGGTTGCTGGCTGGAAGTAGTAATAGGGAGACCTCGAATACGACTTGTAATATGCTGTACGCTGAGGGGTTTCTGAGAGGAATGAAAGCAATTGCAGTGAAATTACCCGAGAAGATGGAAATACGGAAACAACAAGAACTGAGAGGGAGATCACAGCAGAGTGTCGAGCCGCATGGAGCAAAGAGGAAGAACGAAAGTCTGATACCCCATAACAAACAGGGTCGGAAGTTTTAAATAAGCAAAAAACTGCTTTTGTGAATCGATCTAGTTATAACTTAGCAAAAGCTACTAAAACGATATTTGATAAAGGTCTGCAGTTTATACCAACAAAATCTGATATAGTTGTTGATGCAATAACTGATTTGAGGATTTTTGTTAGAAATGTAAGTTTGAAACTGATTTTTAAAGATATATGTGAACATAATAATGACTGTAAAAAATCAAGCACTTTTACTCCAAATAACTGTCCAGTATTAAATGCATTTATGCCTGTATGTGAGCAGGATCGCAGGTCACTATATGACAGTAGAAACTCTAAGATACAAATATTCATGTGATTTATCTTATGATGAATACAAAGCCTTGATGGATTTGTGTCAAGATGACACTATAATAGTTAAGCAAGCAGACAAGGGTGGAGCTACTGTTTTATTCAGTAGTTCTGATTATGATGCCCTAATGGAGGAGTTTTTATCTGACAAATTGATTTTTAAAATTATTACTTTTAATGAAGTAAAAAAACATATTACTGATGTGAACATGTATATTTATGAGCTTCAACTTCAGGGTGATATCTCCCTAGATCTTTTTAATTATTTTACAGTGTCGTGTCCAGTCATACCAATAATATATGGGATTCCTAAGGTTTACTATCATATATTCAAATTCACTGCGTTCGAATGTTCAGATGTCCGAACAACATGTTCGAAAATCAGAACACCGAACACAGTAAATTCTGAACTAAGCATTTCAGTAAACTCAAATGTCAAACATGTCGACTTTACTGAAATGCTCACATCCTCTCAGCATTAAAACACACTTTTGCAGGGGTGCAAGCCCCCCTGCACCCCCCACTTATATATAGAAACTCTGAGATTGCACTACAGTGAAGGAAAGGGTAAATTTCCCGATCCCCACTTTAGTGCGATCTGCAACACAGTGTCAAACCTTGTAATAGCAAACGTTTTCTATTACAAGGTTCGACATTGTGGTGCTCGCATTTTCAAATATGCAAATTAGGTTTCGCACATATGTCAATCGCACAAAGTGTGATCGACTATGTGATAATAAACCGATTCCTAAACTTCACAAATCGATTTCGTGCCCCCCAATGAGACCTATTGTCTCAGGGAGGGGCTGGGTAACTGAACCACTGTTAATTTATGTAGAAAATGTTTTAAGTAAATATTTGGTATTATGTCCTAGTTTTTTAAAGGATACTAGTGATTTTTTAACCAAGCTTTATCCTTGGTACAAAGTAAATACATATGATGATTATTTGATGGTCATGCTTGATATAAACTCTGTTCACCGTGATACCAAATGATTATGGCATAAATGCTATATGTGAATTCTTATGTAAAAATACAGATATCCGATAATCCCACAACTGTAGTATATCCAAATGCCAGATAGAATAACACGGCAGTAACTTTGGTTTTTCAGCGTTAGAACTTTAATTGTAAACAAGCACTTTCGGAAGGCTTTGTATCCTTCCTTCTTCAGACGAAACAAGACATTGAGTTACAAACCCACTCCCTATTAAATAGGGTGATGTTTAATCAATTAATGACATCACAATTGTGATTAAACAAATACCAATTCTCTAAGTATTTTAGTGTTGTTTGAAAACAGCTCGTTTAAAATTCATCATAGCTTAGATTAGCCAATACACTATTTTAACTATTTTAACTAATTCACTTACAACCCTCTAAAAAGCATATTAAAAAATATTAAAAATGTTGAACAACAGATTTAAAAACAGTGTAAATGCACTTAGTCCATGTAATCGTGTCAAATGCCAGTATGTTAGGCATGTTAAACAGATACGAACCCGATAATCTTCAGAGACGGATTATTTTCAGCTACTGTTTCAGGTGCCGAAGTTAAAAGGAAGTAAACCTAACGTCGCAGAATACCTAGATGTATGTTGAATAAATTAAATAAATTAAAAATATTAAAAATATATAGGATGTGTATTTTAATACACATAAAGTGTTATTTATGCCTTTAACTTATTTGTGTATTTTGAGTTAAGACTAAAATAATCTCTGTTGTTACCTGTTGTCAGTCCATAGTAAAGTACAACATGAAAAAAAGAGAATCAAAAATAGGACCATACTATAATAATCACCTACTAAAAAAATCAATAGGTAGAACTATGGTAGCTTATAGGTTAAACAATGTATACATATATAATTGTAAGTGTACAAGTTAACATGATAATATATACCTCCTGTACTACAATAATTACTATCTCCTTAAAGCTAAAAGTTTTAATATACAGGTTAAGGAGATAGAATCGTTTAAACCCGGGTTTATATGTGCGGCCGTCCTTATTTGCCAAAGCAATTCCTCTTTTTCAAGCATGGTCTGCCATGGGCCTAAACTAGGACCATCCTTAATTTGTTTCAAAACAGCAAAATTAAAAACATGGTCCTGATACTCCATAATATGACAAGCTAGTGCGTTATTAACGTCTTTCTTAGTGATTGCGTACAAATGTTCATAAATTCTCTTACGCAAAGCCCGCTCGGTCTTTCCTATATAGAAAGCCGGGCATTTCTTGCAACTAGCTACGTAAACCACCGCTTTGGAAGCACAACTAAAATTTCCCAAGATTTTATATTTCTGCCTGTTTATAACCACATTATTCCCTTCCTGTATGGATTTACATTGGTGACATGATCCACACTTGGTCATCCCCTTTATCCTTTGGAAGGTGGTTTTATTATTCCTTTCCAACAAGGATTTCAGGCTAAACCCTTTTCTATAAGTTATCTTTGGTGAGGTTCCAAACAGGTGCTGTAGATGTTTATCCTCTACTATTTTTGCCCAATTCTTTTGTAGAATGTTACTTATAAGGTGGTGGTCCACAGAAAACGTACATAAAAATCTAACCCCAATACTGGCTATGTTACTGTTTCCATCCTCAACCAAAACCCCTTCTTGGTTTCCCACTGTGGGCAGAACTTGTCTACCCAAAATGGGTTTAAAATATCCAGATTTTCTTTTAAAAATCACTTCAGTTTTAACTTCCAATATCAGAGGTCCAGGATACCCTCTGTTCGTAAACATTTTGCTCAAATTACTGCATTCATCCAAAAAATCATCATCTTTAGTAATCATACGAGCTGCCCTTACCATCTGTCCTTTCACTACTGCTCTTTTTTGATGGTAAGGGTGACAGCTACTAAAGTGAAGAAAACCATTGGAGTAAGTGGGTTTACGATAAATCTTGCTAATGAATCTAGACTCCCTAATGTCTTTACTTAGTTTTATGTCTAGAAAACTAATTTCGCTTTTATTTACCTCATATGTGAAATCTAAAAAACCAGTAAGCAATTTTATACTTTCTATGAAGGATGTTACCATATCCAAAGGTCCTTTCCATAACAAGAACATGTCGTCCTGGTACCTAGTGTACCAGGCGACATGTTCTTTGAATAGAGCATTTTTAAATAACAGTGTGATTTCCCATTGGGCCATGACACAATTGGCGAATGTTTACAATTAAAGTTCTAACACTGAAAAACCAAAGTTCCTGCCGTGTTATTCTATCTGGCATTTGGATATACTACAGTTGTGGGATTATCGGATCCTGGTTGGGTGCTCCCTCTGCACTTTTTGTTTTTCTACAGTCTGTTTGGCGTTTTGTAGTCTAAAAATACAGATATGAATGGTAGAGTTGCATAAAATCTATGTAATCTGATAGAAATTGTCTTAACTAAAAATGTGTTTTTGTTTAATGGACAACCATATCTACAACTGAGTGGTGTGGCCATGGGGACGCCCATGGCCAACACATATGCAAATATAGTACTAAATGAATGGGAATGGGAATTTATAAACAGTGCTTATAACCCTTTCAAAGAGAATGTACAATTTTATCAGCATTTTGTTGATGATTGTTTTATAATTTGGAAGGCCTCTGTGTATTATTTAACTATTTTTGTTCAATATTTAAATGATATTCTTTTTTGAAGTTGAAAATGACTTATTCTCGTGTAGATATTGTATTTTTGGATGTCCACTTGATCAAAGGGCAGGGGCAGCTCGTTACAACTGTGCGTAAGAAGGATATACAAGTTAACAAATATACACATGCGAAAAGTGTGCATAGTAGGCATGTTTTCAATGGTATCGTGAAAGGACAATTCTTGAGGATAAGTAAGCTCAATACTGATGAGGTTAGATGTAAGGAGCAAATGGAACAACTAGCCAGTGATTTTGTTAATAGGGGCTACAATACTGAATTAGTGAAGAATATTATGTATGATATCCTAAAAAAATAGGTTACATCAGGCATGTCCTATATTTGGTGAGAAGGCAGTGGCAGTTTTGACATCTGAGGACAAAACTATTGAAGTTAGCTCAGTAAGGTATAATACTACATACACAGCTAGAGTTAAACAAGTAGAAACCTTTATTCGCAAGCACTGGCGGATATTAATGACCATGCAGGAGCTGGTCCCAATATTGGGACATACACCAAGATTTACTTACAAAAATAGTTTGAATTTAAAAAGGCAATTATGTCACAAAGATTTTAGTAAAAACATAAGTATTCGTAGAATAACTAGATATGGAACTGTTTCATATAAGAGGCTTAGCTGCTGTAAGAATATTTGTGAAAAACAGTTTTTTGAAGATCCTACAACAAACATTCAATATGAAATTAGATGTCAGGCAAACTGCAATACTATGTTAATTGTCTACCTGGGAACATGCATAAAATGTAGTTTCTATGTTGGGAAATGTTCTAGACGTTTAAGAGATCGGATAATTGAGCATAAATCTGAGATAAAAAGGAAGATGGAGACCAACGCGTTAGCTAGACACATTATTGCGAAAAATGATACTCATACTTTCAGGTTTAAAGTGCTAGAAGTAATACCTAGGAATGTCAGAGGAGGGGACATGATAAATAAGTTTGACATAGCAGAGTATAAGTGGATTACTATGCTGGAAGCTGATAAGTACCCAGGGTTCAATAATATGAATACAATAAAACCCATTTTGGTTAACAAACAGAAACAGTATAAGTAAATGTTTGATATGGATACTTCTATAAAGTGTGTTCACAAATAAAAGATGTCTTTAGAGAAATATACATAATTAATCAATCCTAATAGTGTATTGGTTGGCTGTGTCATGTGCTATTTGTATGAAGGTATATATACCATGTGATTTTAAAGGGTTTATATCAGAACATCGAATCGTCATAATTTCGAATCACGTTACATCGAATTGGTTACATCGAACCACCAAAACATCGAAAGGATATCAATGGCAGTTTCCAATGGGGACATAACGCATTAAGGGTGTAGACAGAGGGCAAGCCCCCCTGCACCCCCCCACACCCCCGCTACTTAAATATACCAACTCTGAGATCGCACTACATTGTAGGAAATGCAAATCTTCCATTTCCACACTGTAGTGCACTAAAGTGCGATCTCCAAAGTAGTATATTTAAGTGGCATGGGGTGTGGGGGGGGGTGCAGGGGGTCTTGTCCCCTGCATGGAGCAATTTGTTTTTTAACATACACTCCACATGTTGCTGATTTTTTAAGTTTTGATGTATTCCGTTTCGATGTATTCAATTCTATCACCTATGCAGATGCAAAATACGTTGATTCCATATTTAAAAATTATGTTGAAAAAGAAAATCAAATATGTAAGGACTCTTGGTCTTTTCTAGCTTCAATAGAGAACTTTTGTTTTGACGGGACATCATGTTCGTCACCATAGACGTAATTGACTTGTATTTTTCTATCCCACATGAGGTGGGAATAGATTGGGTGGTCAAAAGGATGATGTTTCACGTTGCAAATGGTAGGGGAATTAGATTGTTCCAAGAATTAATGGATATTATATTGAAAAACAATTTTGTGATGTTTAACAACAGTGTTTACAAACAGGTAGTGGGTGTAGCTATGGGTTCACCGTGCGGCGGGAGTTATGCCAACCCAGTGATGGCTCAATGGGAACACCAGACCATTCTAGGTAATAGTAAAGTTATGGATAAGGTTAAACTCTACACTAGGTTCCTGGATGATGCCTTTATTATGTTTAAAGGCTCAGAGATGGAAGTACTCGAGTTTGTAGAATACATTAACAGCAGTACACCATTTCTCAAGTTCATCTATGTATGTCATGAGAGTGCTATTACTTATCTGGATGTAGACTTAAGGAAAGATGTGGTCAGTAATTGGTTTGTAGCACGGATACACCGTAAGACCACTTATTCTAACACCATGTTACACTACAGCAGTTGTCATCCTTTGCATCAAAAGAGATCGGTTTTGAAAGGTCAGTTGGTAAGAGCAGCAAGAATGACAACTGAGGAGTCCAGCTTTTTGGACGAGTGTGAGATTTTGAAAAACATGTTCATTAGTCAAGGTTATCCAGAATGTTTAGTACTCGATTTGATGGGTGAAGTATAACACAAGAGAAGAACAGGTATGTACAGACCTATTCTTTCAGGTGAACATAGGATGAGTCTTACACACCAGGGTTTGGAAGAGATTTTAGTACCTGGTGAGGGAGTTGTAACAACTGAAACTGAAGTTAATATTTCGGTTAATGGTCACAATCAAGGTAAGGAAACAATTAAAAGTTTCATCACAATGTATCGTTTGGAAGCCGGGAAGTTGAGGAATATATTAAACAAAAAATTGGAATCTTTTGTCCACAGAAAAGGAATTGGTTGAAAAGTTAGGTAGTTATCCCATGTTGATTTTCAAGAGAGGGAGGAATTTAAAAAATATTATAGAAGTGGCGAAGAAACATACACACAGAATAGATGGCACTTATGAGTGTGAAACATGTAATTATTGTAAATACATCTCAACTGGTGCCAATTTTAGTATTGCAGGGAAAAACTTTAAGACCAGGGGTAGATTCAGCTGTGATTCCAAGTCAGTTGTCTACTTGGCCTCCTGCAGGTGTTGTCCTGCATTTTATGTAGGCAAGACTGACAGGAGGCTTAAGGAAAGGATATACAAGCAT
Source organism: Protopterus annectens (assembly GCF_019279795.1). NCBI lineage: Eukaryota > Metazoa > Chordata > Ceratodontiformes > Protopteridae > Protopterus > Protopterus annectens. The sequence continues at coordinate 640,835,368 of NC_056746.1, read as the reverse complement.
ATTCACATCAGGAGGGGGAACACTGTTAATGCTTTGGCAAAACATTGTAGTGAGAATTTCACTCATAACTTCTTGTTTAGAGTGATTGACCAAGTAGCCTTTGATTTGAAAGGAGGCCCCCAACAACTATTGCTGGAGAAGCGTGAATTGATTTGGCAGTTGAGGTTAAACTCTTATAGCCCCCCCAGGTTTGAATGAGATTGTATCATTAACATGCATTTTAAAGTTAAGAAACCTTTTGCGTTAAGGGTATCAGTTCCCTTGGAGTTTTAAATGTAAACATGTTATTATTTTTTCACATTTCATTTATTATTTTTTACATATTGTTTGTTTGATGTATGTACTTTTATATATATATATATATATATATATATATATATATATATATATATATATATATATTATACTATTTGTTAGTTGAAGAGTAATTATGTGTTAACTTCATTGTGGAAGGTTTTCTGTGTGTTTTTTAGCTGCGTTTTTTATTAGGTTTTGATAGGCTGGTTGTTTGTGATGACAGCATTTAGAAGGTATTTAAAGTCTTATTGTTTGTAGTGCACTTTGTCTGATGAAGTCTACCCGTTTGTTTTGGTAGACAAAAAGCGCTTCACTTTTATTGGAATAAATTCTGTGTTTGCACCTTCGGTTCACGGAGCCTTTTTCCTTTCTGTTTTGAGGTTTTGTTTAACAGCATCTTAAAAGGAGGGGAAACACCAACATCCTGGAAGAAAGCTGTGGTGGCTGTAATACCTAAAGACAGTAAGGACCAATCAGACCCAACTTCATATGGGCCCATTTCAATTTTAAACCATAATTAGGAAGTGTTCATGTCTGTAATAGCTTAATGGCAAAGATGTGCCAAAATTGATAGATGTGGATCAATGCGGTAATCCAGAAGGAAACATTTGACAGAGTAAGCTGGGATTTTTGAGTAGGGCAATGGAAGCAGGTGTATGACTTGATAGAATGATAAGGTTATTTAGGAGGCTATATGAGGGATCAAACTCTGTAATTAGCCATATCAGTTGTAAGGCCATCCTTGTGGAGGTCCATCACCACTGCAGATATGTTTAATATTATAAATTTAGCAATCATGTATATTGTTAGGTATCATGGAGGAAGTATTTTTGGTCTTGGTTAGCACTTTCAGTAAATGATCTTTAGAGATAATTGGGGAAACACAGGCTTCAAATATTCTGGGGCTTTGAATAAAAGTCTCAGGAGAGAAGTTGGCACTAAATTTATTTGATTTATTTGCAAGGATATTGACAATGTCTCCTGGTTAGAATAGGTGTCATTACAGATACGTTTAGAGCAATGTAGGCTATTGTTTTTTTTTTTTTTTTTGTTCTCTAACATAACTAAAGGAAAATTTATAATTATCTTTGAATTCAGTGGCCAGCCTAAGTTCATGAACTCTTTCTGTAGACCTGATAGTGTTCTTCTGTTTTTTTTGCAATGCTTTTCATATTATTCTTAAGAAGATAAAATTTGTTGCACTAAATAATTTAAAGAGGTTATTTTATTTTTTAACACCTTTATTGAATTATCACTTAAATCATAGGCAAATATACATATATATAAAATAAAACAAACCATATTAACACATTCCCAGTTGCAAACATTATAAATCACATATTTTCTTTTGTATATTTATAATCAATCCAACATTACATAAATTGATCATGTTCTGCCTTCGCTTTAACCTCAGTCCTCCAAAACATTATTCTGCATGTGTTGTTCCCACAATTTCCATTTTTGCTATGCGGCGTGCCCCTACCCTTTTCTAAAGATCCCATGTTCAGTTCTTTATCTTTGTTACAATATTCAATAGTTCAGATGCAGTTGGTTTAGATTTTAATTTCCATTTTCTAGTAATAGCTTTTCGGGTAGCCACCATAATTAAATTTAACAAGGACTTTCCATGTTGAGGCAATTCAGATCCTGTATCCCAGCTCAGAAAATAATCTCCCTAGTTACACCCATTTGCTCACCCAATATTTCTGACAGAATACTCTGTAGAAAAATTTTAAAGTCTGCCAACTCATTACACTCCCAAAACATATGTTCCCAGTTACCTCTTTATACAGTAACATACCTACAACATTTGCCATCTACCTGAGGAAAAATTCTTTGGAGTCTGTTTGGGGTATAAAAATACTTATGCAAACACTTCTAAGCAAAAATCAAAAATCTTCTAGACTTTGCTGCATATTTGGGAGCCTTGCATATATCCTCACATTATTTCCTTGTAATTCCTTATCCTAGCTCTCTCTCTTCCCAATCTTTTCTGACCTCCTCTGACTGATGCCTATGGTCATTGTGCAGTATTTTATAAGCCCTACTAATTATCCTTTTTAACAGCAGCTTATGTCCTAGATTCAATTAAAAACTCTATGACAGCAGGTCTTTCACATAGGATGCCCCTATCCCTTTCTCTTTGCCTATAGTCTGATATCAATCCCTGATAGGGAAGGCAGTCTCTAGCCTGCAGTCCAAATGTATTCTTGGCCTCTTCCCATTTTATTACATTTCTCTGACTAGTTATTTTCTCCCAATACCTTGATTCCTTTGCCAGTTTTCTCCAGTAAATTTCATTCCTCTCTTGCCTATTCTTTGTACCCCTAATTGCAGTCATGCCTATTGGCAAAACTTCCTTTCTCCATTCTCATGTTGGCTTAGTTCTAAGAATACTTTCTGCTACTTTATGAATATAATATTCTGTATGGCTGCTGCTGTTCTCCTTAAGGATCGGCATTCAAAATCCCACATTCTCCTTATTTCTTGAATTTCTCACCTACTTCATCCCTTTCCAGTTTGAATGATAGATTTCTGCTTGTGTTTTATGTATATATATATATATTTATATGAGCCTTAACTGTGTAGCTTTAAGATATCCATTCAAATCAGGTAATCCTAAACTCCAATTTTCTATTGGAAGGACCAACTTATCCCACTTGACCCCTTGCTCTTGTCCACTTACAGATAAAATTCTTCAACATTTTATTAATTACCGCTCACAACTTTTCCTCTGATTGATAAAAATATGCCTGACCTGCTTATAAAACTAAAGGGACTAAAAGTATTTTCACTATTTGTATTTTGCTACCCATGTCCAAAAACAAGAGATTCCAGTTTCTCAGTTTTTGTATTATCTTTTATTTAGTTTCTTTCCCACATATCCTTGCTGCCATAAAAGACCCATTTTTAATCATTACTCCTAAATACTTAATTTTATCATGTCCTCATACATAAATATGGGTACTGCTGAACCAGTTCATGTGTGCGTACATAGTTTACAGCTATAGGCTTTGTTTTACCTTCATTCATTTTATATAGAGAAGGGACTTGAAACTCTCTCAAAATGTTCCGCAACACTGAGATGTCCTTTTTTGGTTTTATCAGGTACAAAATAATATTGCGTGCAAATAAAGCCAACTTTTTTGATAACCATACAAATTATATCCTTGAATTTCTGAGTTCTTTATATTAATTGCCAATAGTGCTAAATATAATGCAAATAACAAACAGGAAAGAAAAGACCCCTATCTGGTTCCTCTGTTCAGACACAGCTTATCAAGAGTGAATGGTTTAAACAAGGGTATACCAATAGCAGTAAAACAAATGCTAATGAAAATATAATTTGAATGATTCATTTATATTAATAGTTCAAGCAATTCAAGAAAAAATAAAATAATATTTACATTATTTGAGTGAGGAGGACAAAAATAAAACTCTAGCATTCGCTGAACTTTTAATTTCAGTTATGAGAGGTGAAACATCATCCAATAAATGTCTTTCTAAACTTTGGAAAATCACTTTCAATACTTTCAATAACCTAGATAAAATTTCTGGAAATGTTTAGAACCTATAGAAATACAAGATGTATTGAAAGGAAAACATAAAACATAATACTAAAGTCAATAGGAATGACTTCTTCAAGTTTATAGTGGGACATAGTTACATAGAAATGCATTCATAGAAGTTTCATTACTCCATTGAAATTATCCAAATGTAATAAAAGTAACAGTACTAGATGCTGGAGATGTCATAAAATAACTAGAGCTGGTTAGATACATATGCTTATAGACTGAAAAATTAAATTGCATTTGGGAAAAAGTTGATAATTTCTTTAAAGGAATTTGGACAGGCAATTTTAATCTTACAAGAACAGTTATACTAACAAATGCGTCTGTATGTCATGAAATTAATAGTAATCGATGAGGAATGTTTTGGACTTTTCCAGCAGCTACAAGAAAAAATCATCACTAGAAAATGGAAATTGGATATAAAACCTCAATTCAAAGATGTCTTGGATCTTGGCACTACTGTTTGCAACAAAGAAAAACAAACTATAAAGGTGAGATCTATGAATAATACTGCAAAAAATTTGTTGGGATAAATTAGAGACATTGATTTATAAATACAAAGGAACATTAGTAATTAAGAATGTTATCACAATTCCTGTTTAATATAAATTATTTTAATTGCTATTTAATTAAAGAAATATACAAATATTTTCCTTTCTTTTTGTACATATTGCATATATGCTTTAAAATAAAAATTTTCCTGGTTAAAAAAGAATGTATGTCACCATATTCGAATGTATGACATCACATTAGTGAATCGGGATTAGAATGCATGTCATCACATTGAAATAGGATTAGAATATATGTCACCACATTAGTTAATAAGATTAGAATATGTGCCACCACATTAGTTAATAAGATTAGAATATGTTTCACCACATTAGTTAATAAGATTATAATATGTGCCTCCACATTAGTTAATAAGATTAGAATATGTGCCACCACATTAGTTAATAAGATTAGAATATGTGTCACTGCATCAGTGTATCAGGATTAGAAAGCAATTCATTAGTTCTCACTAGCAGTAGTGCAACTAGTGTGGGGTGAGAGGGGCAACTGTCCCAAGTGCAAAGCATTAGGGGCGTGATCAACTGATCTTGATCTCTCTTTAATGCAATACCGGCTTTTAAAAGCCAGTATTGCATATGCGGTCAAACCTGAGCACTGTAGCGCTCTGTGTGTGGTCTAAACTATAGCAAGTGTTTTCAACATGTGTAGCAAGCAGTTTGCTGCAGTTTAAAAAGTTTTTTTTTTTTAATTAAAACATGAATGTCATAGCATCTGTGCAGGCAGGGTATAAACTATAGCAACTGTTTTCTACATTTGCATCAAGCAAGTTTGCTACAGGTTAAAAATATTTTTTTTTAACTAAAACATGAGAGCTGTAGTGCAGGCAGAGTATAAACTGTAGCAAACAACTTGCTACAGATTAAAAGAAGACTTTTTTTAATTTTTATTTTTTTTAAATAAAATAAGTTGAAGAAAGGTTGGTGGCACGCTCAGAAATGGGAGCTAAATACCTTGGGGGGGGGTCATGTCATGTGTCTGGCTACCTGGTTGGTGTGCCAGTAGAAGGAACATCTTTTTTTGTATGTGTAGTTAATTGGCTTATTACAGTGAAGTGCTTTTTTTTGGCTCTTTACTTGAAGAACTGAGTAGGTGGGCACTGGTTGAACCAGCTACACTTCTGATCATTAGCACATTCAACTCTGTATTTATGGGTTTAAATACGGAAAAGCAATAATCTGTAATCCAAAACTACATGTTGTTGGAAAGCAGTGATCTGTTCACCGAGTTACATATTTTACATGAGATATGAGTATTTTTTTACCATGCATAGCCTCATTTATTTACCTAGGCCTCATAAAAGCAGACTGATCTCTTCTCTTATATGCTGAATGTAAAAGTAAAACATACTGCTACACTGATAACATTTACATGGATCATGTTTACATCTGTGTTACCTTTTACAAAAGGGGCGCTAGTCAGGCTTTTCCAGTATCTTGGTATGAAGAAAACATTTGTATTCACATGGACTAATGTAGTAAAGAGGTTTTGCAGATGGCCTTATCCTATTTTTCCCTTACAGATTCTACATAGCAATCCACATCTAACATGCATATAATGGTGCTTCTTTCACCTAGTCTTGGATACACTTATTCTCCTCTGTTTTGTATTCCAACTTGTCCAAAGCCAGTTCTAGCACCTCCCCCTCATTTGGGCTACACATAAGACTCCTATGCCTTGAGGCTATGTCTCAAAGTGTGTATTTTTCAATGTTAAAACTCTCCACTGTTAGATTTATTAAAGCCTGTGGACAAAAGTGCTTATCTAAGATACATAAAACTAGATTATTTGAGAAGAATGGGAAGCCTCAGACTTTTCTGTTCTTGACTGTGGAGGCTTGTTGTACTACCTGCTGGGCTGCAGCCCCCCCCCCCCCATTTTAAAAAGAAGAAGAGAGATAGAAGAATATTCAGAAAGCCAGTTATTTTTTTAATTTAAAAATAATAGTCAACTTTTTGACTTACTCTTTTGCCCCAGGCACTCAGAGCTCAGGAAATGCACATGCACAGTGTTCTGAGGAGCTCTGAATTAAAAAAAAATCAGCATATTTCATTTACAGGGTGTTTTCAAAATAGCCCAGCTTGGGGTTTTGCAGATTCAATCCCACCAATCTATACAGCTTTTGAGGACATCAGAGACATTGCTCAATAATTGTCTCACCAGATAGTTGCATGAAGCAGCAAAGAGCCCTATGTACTGATTCAGGATGCCTTGGGTGACTGATACAGCCGGAGACTGAAAGAGAAAGACTTAGTGTATGTAGCTGGGTGACTGATACAGCCATAGACTGAAATAGAAAGACTTTTGTATGTAGCCGGGGTAGGAGCATGGGAATAATAGTAGTATGTAGGAAGGTATGTTTACCTATGAGTGAATGTTTGTGTGTGCGCGTAAATCCATTCATCCATCCTCAAACCCTTTTCCCATTTTGTACATGGGGTCAGGGTGTCACTTCAACAGTGACAATCATCTCTAGCTAAGGTTTACACTGCCACGTGGCTAGCTCTGCTGCAGTAGTACATTTGTACTACTCACTCGTATATACACACACACACACACACACACACACACACACACACACACACACACACACACACACACACACACACACACACACACACTCTCACCTATGGCCAGTTTAGAGAGTCCAGTCTGCCTACTGCATGCCTTTGGAATGTGGGAGGAAACCAGAGCACCTGGAGGAAACCCACGTGACTGCAGGGAGGACATGCAGACTCCGCACAAATGGCACTGCAGCCGAGAATCGAACTGCAGAACCTCTTGCTCTGAGGTGACAACACTAACCACTGCACCACTGCAGCCACCCCTACCCCTGTGTGAATATTCAGTTACAAAATTAGGCATCTAGCCTGAGGCTCCATACTAAACCTGGAGAAACTTCTTGGCTTCTTCAAGCATGTTGTACATGCAGGTAACAGGCTTTCATCCAAAGCTCACTGTAATTTCTCAGACAGACACAAAAGTGCTGACATTATTGTGACCTCTGACTTGAAATATCTGTCTTTCATGTGCTTATGTGGTACAGCCCATAGCATCCTCAAGCAAGTTTGATAACCACCTCTATTTTCCTCTTTCCTATATAGTTCACCCACCTTAATGGAGCTCTAGTTTTAATATGCTTATTTCCTTTCTGTGTTACAGATTGCCTGATTTTGATTAGAATTGAAAACTGGATTCAGACAAATCTTGGGATTTACAGTTTGTTACTGTTTCTCTTTAGCATGTCAGACTCAGTTAGGAACATTCATGTTTGATGTGACTGATGCTTGAACATAGAAAAGTTACTCTGTGTAACAGGAGTCTGTAAGGAGCATACGTTATCAGTGAGACAGACATGCTAACAAGCATAGTGTGTGTGTGTGTGTGTGTGTGTGTGTGTGTGTGTGTGTGTGTGTGTGTGTGTGTGTGTGTGTTAGCAGTGCACTTTACTACAGTACTCTTGTATACAACCTAAACTGAAGCTGGTGTATGTGATGTATGCCATTGCATTGTGTTTTGTTTGCATGGCCCAGTATGGAACTGGTTATCCTAATATGGTACAGACACTTGTCACAGTTGGGCAACATGATTTTCCACAATTGTACACTGTGTGGCTAAAAGCCATTTTGTGTCTGCATATTTATTTGGAGTATGCTTTATGACCTTCTGGAGCTTTGGTTTGTGCGGCCCTCTGGGCATGACTGCCTAGTCCCATGATGTTATGCTCTTATGTCAACTGTCCAAAGCAGCTTGTCACTTTTGTACATTATGACCATATCTCAGTCTCCACAACAGCTTACAGTGCACAGTATACTGTGAGAGTCCCCAGAGGAGTTGGCTAATTTAATTTAGTGCACTGACTTCTCACAGTTCTTACCAAGATGTGGTACAGATGCATCTTAAAATTGTGACTTGCTAGAATTATACATTGCATTTGCTTTTGTGGGGGAAAGTTGCGTAATGTCAAGTTCACATCACTGTCAGAAGGATCTTCCCCCCAAGATCCTCCATTGCATGCAGAGTTAGTTGATCCCTGGTCATCTGATCCACAGATCCAGCCCACAGGAATTGCTTTTTGCTGGATTTCTAAGCAAAATGTATGAACAATTATTTTCGCACATATTACTGAATGCATTGCATGTACTAACAACAAAGACCTATACTGGTGAGGAAATGACTTCAGTAGTAAAAATAAATGTGCCTGTGATAAATGAGGGCAAACAATTAGGATATTAATTTGTAGGTATGCAACTCAGCAGAGCCAGATCTTTCTGGGTGTGTGAATAGCATGTAACAACAAAGGACAGTGACAAACTTGCCATGGCTATGAAGATATTACAGTCACTGATAGAAGCCAAATATGTCTTCAGCAAGGAAACAGAATCACTGAAAAGCATAAAGACAATAACTGAATTAGAAACAAAAGTTGTGAAAACACAAAAGTCCACAAGACTTTGCTATAGCATTATGCTCTTAGATAAAAGATAGATGAACTAAAGAAGCTGGAAGGTGCTGTCATGCTGCCTGAAGAATGGAGAGCACCCACAATGCCATTAATTAAAAGAGGTAAAACAGGGGAATGTTTATATTTGCAGATAATTGTGTGATAGTATGTTTGTGGGAGGGAGCATATCTCTCTTCAGTTCCAGATTTTGCTGCATTATGTTCGCTCTTTGATTTGAAAAATGATTGATTTTTTTCTGGTAAATCACTGAGAATTATAGTTAAGTTATAAAGCCAGACATTAGTGCTTCATACTTCTTATCATTCAGGAAATGCATGTTTGGTGAAAAACCTCTTGCTCTATTAACTTTTTAATTGAATAATAACTATATTTAAAAAAACTTTGATTTTGGGCCTGTACCTCTTCATTATTGCTGGCTTTGTCCAGAATTTATGACCAAGGAAGTTGAAAGACATCGTGGAGACCACAGAAGGTCTTAACTGTCTGATTTGTTTGATGTATTTTGGTTTGTTTTCTTGTAAAATGTGTGATGTTCTGGCAAATCTCTGAGAATTACAATTAATAAATAATGACATACATTTGGGTTTTAGACTACATAGCAAGTCTGTTTTTTCTAGCAACTTTCTAAATATATAAAATCTCTGTCACCGATTTTGGTCCTTTGTTATTCATTATTTTTTAGATTTATCAGTGATTCTTGAGCTAAGATGTTGAGAGGCATTTGGTTGCAGTGAGCTGAGTACTATATTCTGACAGCAGTGGCTCAAGAAGATAAATTCCTGCGTGGCAGTTATTTCTGTATTTATTCATTTATTTGATCATAATCAAACACCTGAGGTTTGCATTCACAGTCATGCAAATGGCTATAATTGATGGTTGCATCTGTGTGCGTGTGTGCGTGTGTGCATGTGTGCATGTGTGTGTGTGTGTGTGTGTGTGTGTGTGTGTGTGTGTGTGTGTGTATGTATGTGTATGAGCATGTATATGTTGGGGGCATAGTATGTGTGGGTGTATGTGTATGTATATGTTGGGGGGCATAGTATGTGTGTATATGTGTATGAGTATATATATATATATATATATATATATATATATATATATATATATATATATATATATATATATATATGTTGGGGGTATAAATGCTCTCAATTGTTCCTGATTTGCAGAAGGTCTCTGATTTTTTTGTCTCATATTTTGGTCTGTTTCTTGTAAAATTTGAATTTTTTCCCCTTGTAAATCATTAAGGATTGGAGTTCCTAAATAAGGATGACAGACATTTGAGATTCAAATGTAATAGCCTTCAAAAAACATGATAATGCACAGCTTGCTTGTTATTCTAACAAGTGTCTAAGTATATAAAGGCAGTAGCTGTCCCTAATCTGATTAAAATGACTGTTTGTGTGGGGGTTGCAGTAAATCTAAAAGTAACAAGTTGGCCATAATATATTTTTTTTATTTTCCATCACATTGAGACATCACGTATGCCTTCCCTATGGCATTTGCATACACTCCATGTCTCTTTGTGGGTTTTATCCATGAGCTTTGGTTTCTTCATCCAGACCCTCAGCTTTATAACACATGCCTCTCGCCATTTGTGCTTTTACTTTAAAACCAATCTAGCACCAGAATCTGTCTTCTCAGTTTATTAGGGCACTGATATTTTCTTGTCTTTCAACATTAGGCTTTAAACACAACTTATTTTTATTGAAAGTAAAAAAAAATGATACTGAATTTCTTTCCTTACTCATGAATTTTCTGTTCAGGCCATCATTAGAAAAACAATTTGTAAAAAAAAAAAAAAATAAATAAAAAAAAAAAAAAAAAAAAAAAAAAAAAGCTGTAAAATGCACCTCAGAATATTGAGAAACCTATGACTTAGACTCTCTGGCTTAATTCAGTCACTTCTTCCAAACTTATTACAGTGGAGTCTTTGCTTGTTAGGCTGTGTTTAAAAGCATGGGGTAGCTAAAGAAAGAAGTCACCTATCTGGATGGTGTGGGGGCTGGGATGAAGGGGAAACAGGAGAGAGGCACTGGGGCAGTGCAGGGATGCTGGTGTGCAACAGGGTCCTCCATGGAGTCCTTAATCTAGAGCTCCTTGGCATTTAAGTCTGGCCTGGTTGTGCACAGTTAGATATCTGAGGTCTAGGCATTCAGTAAAGAGGCTATAATGAGTGGGTGTGTACAGAGGCAGTCTGCAGATGAAAGTGAATGACCTGATATATTGTTTGGCCACTGGATGTAATTGACTTTATGTAAGGGGTGACCTGTGTCTGGTATCCTCTGACCCATTACTGATGGATTTACGGCACATTGGCAAGTCAAAAGGCATCAGAAATACTTTGTCTAGGGATACAAACCTCTTCTGCAACATCAACAGAACCGTTTGGAGGGATAGATGTATTTCACACAGGATACCACTGCTCTGGAACAGAGGTTAAATTTAAATAAAGGCAAAAGATCGCACTAAGTGTACATGTAGTCTACATTTTGTGGTAACCTTTATGAACCCCCTCAATATTTAAGGTTGCAAGAAAATCAGTAGGAAAATTAAAATTAGGAGGAACAAGGTGGGAATTATGCTTGCATTGTCTATTCACTCAGAACTGTGTTTACCTCTCACCTTAACTCAAGAAAAGGCAAGACTTTTTTATTAAAAAAAAAATCCACGTAAAACAAAGTTCATCCCTGTCCATATTCAAGAGCAACTTAGATCTATGGATGGAAAACAGAAAATTTATCCCAGGACAGCCTCCTGTATTACTAATGGACAGAGGCAGCTCCTAAATGCTTTATCCTAGGCATGAGTCCCCTCCAATTATCTATGGTATAATCCCAGTTATTCTCATTATGGGTAATATATAATTATCAACCATGGGATGGGTAAGACCAATCTGTACCAAAGTTATTTCCAACACAAAAAGGAAATTGGCTAGGGTTAAAATGGCTCACAAAAGCAGATAGCCTAGTACCTACCTATGAACCTATAATAGAGTCCCACACATTTGATTGCTTTCTGCAGCCCGTCTTGCTTTGAAGGCACCAGCCACCACTGTTCTCTCACTCCCACATGTTGTTATACAATTAAGCAATAATCCATGACTATGTGTGTGTTTAACCACAGTTGGTGTGGTTTGATCATGAGGGCAAAGCCTGAGTGATTAAATAAAGCTAGCCATTGGTAAATTCTGAGATACCCACACACGTAAGTGGATTATTGCTTTTATACAGTGACATTATCTAATAAAAAAGTCTTACCTTTTCTAAATAATGTCATTGTATAAATGAAGTTTAGTGCTCTTCTATCAGTTTCACGTAGCCTGTGGCATTGAAGATATGTACTGCACATGTACAGTACATTGCTGTATAATCCTTCTGGTTAAGTTATTCAGACTGGAGACATTGAGAGCCAAGCTTTATTTTTAATAACATGTTATGCTCTACTGAGCAGTTTACTTACTGACAAAGCTTTTTTTTTCTCTCCATAATTTAATTACTTCACTTAGCAATGTAGAGAAAGTGGAATTCTGTCTGTGGGGAACTCAATTTACAATGAGCACATTGATTGGACTGGCCAATCAGCATGTACATTTTTAAATATTAAACTTTTTGTAAGCAATGGGGAAGACGGCAGTTTCTTCATACTGCTGTTGGTTTCAGCTTCCTTGCTGAACAGTTTTATGATATACTTCAGCTTCAGAAGAGATGCATATATAACCAGTCCATCACCTCACACATCTGTTGGGATATCGTGGATTTACAGTGTGCATGCTGATGGGGTTATCCAATCAGCCTGCATGATTTTGAATAGGAATGAACCTTTTTATTGAACTTATTTATTTTGTATTTATTGACATTTGATTACTGGGAAAGTCCAACTGGGTAGAGGCCCATTTTCAGTGGAGGCCTGGGGAGAAAAACTCCAAATTATTACAAAACGCTTTAACAATAGTAATTTTACAATCTTCAAAAATAAGACAAAAACATCTGCAGTTACATGATATAATAACATTGGTTAAGAATCAATACAAGGTATATGATAAGCATTTAATATTTAGAGAAATTTTAGTTTGTAGAGAAATTAAAGGCAAGTTAGTCTAATGCAGATAGGAATTGCAATATGAAGTAAGGGGAAAAACAAGCACATGGTATATTTAGAGAGAAAGTCAGGGAACATAATGAAATAGCAGTAGGGAAGTAGGTGATGAAAGGAGAGTAAGGAGGTGTAAGGAATGACAAGGTACTTGTTCGTGTTTAGGGATATAGATTATCCTGGATGGATGTCATATAAACAATAGTGTTCATCAAAATCAGTGCCATATTTTCCTTACTATTGCATAGAGTTTCTCTTTCAGCAGGATTAAGCCTTACTCCTCAAATTATATTGAGCATGATTTCAAACAACTCTTTCTCTAAGTGCACTTTAAAAATATAACAACCCAACAGATAACAGTTTAATGGTTTAAGTGTTATTCATAAACAACTTTCTTTTACATTGAATCTAGAATCTTTTTCACCATACAGAACATGTTTAAACTTCTTGTAAAATATAATTCCCCTGTTGTATACTCACACTTTGCACACGCTACTTTATCCAGATATATTTATCTGTTTCATAGTAAAATATACCCCAATTACATCCCAAACTGCTTATACTTTCCTTTATTTTAATTTGACCTCACTTTTTGTAACTGCTTTTCTACCTCTATCAAAACTTCTTTTATCCAATAAATCATCTGCATAAGACATGAGCAATAAGATTGCCAGTCCTTTTCTTATCTCATATTTTGTCACAACCAAATTATTTAGTTTTTAATCACTGCATTCATTATTAATACAAAAATGTCTCACCCATAGGACATCCTTGTTTGAACCTTTTCTCATTTACCCACTTTCTCCTTCACCTACCCATTTAGCATATGACTCTTCCCCTGTATTTCATATACTGATTATAATATTTTCATTTTTCTCCTATACTGTATTTCCTCAAAAATTTAAATACTGAAAATTATGAATACTTTCAGAAGCTTTATGTATATTACATGACAACAGTTTCCCTTCTCATTTTTTCTCTTACTGTACTTATATCATCTCCTTTATCATTCTTCTTTTACTTGCTTCCCCTGCACCCCATATGTTCCCTCATACAAAATATCCATCACTACTTTCTGAAATCTTTTTTTCATGAAAATCAAGGGAAATCAATATTTTCCAATGTTATAACCCTCTGTCTCCTTTTCTCTATATAACTTTTATCACACAAGCAACATATCTGCACACCTTTTATTCTTTCATTCATTATTGTTATGAAAACATTTTCCCTTATCCATCATCCCTATATAAAGAAAATATAACTGATTCCATCTGGTCCAGGTGCAGTATCCACTATCCTCCTGCACATCCTTTAAAACATTTTCAAACTCTACTTTTATTTTTTTCTCAAACCGTTCTACCTTTAGTTTTTGCAAATTTCCCATTCCATCTTTTCTCTTTTCTTCCCTCCACATTTTTCATGCATTTTATCTGCAGTTATATTACTTTATCTTGTTTATATCTTACCACTGTATTCTTGTCTTCTGGCTACAGCATCTTTCTCTCTGAATGTTTTATTTTTTTTTCACAAAAAAGTTCTTTCTTTCCACCATTCAAAAAATGTATGTATATCTATCTTTCACTTTATCTCAGCTTCATATATTTCTCTTTCTACTTTTACATATTTTTCAGTTTTTTATTCTAGTAACTCCCCACAATCATGCAGTATACTTCTGTTTTCTTTCTTTTCTATTTTTTCTCTCCACTCCCACCTGAATCATCTTGTATTTATCCTTTAACTTTGCCCAGATTTATGTCCAGGTCTCAATGACTCACTCCTGTCTCATAAAAATGTATTTTTGTTTTTAATACCTTACTTTTACTTATTTCTTGGGTCAATTTCTTAATATCTTCCCTTTCTGGGTAACTTCTTTATTTTCAGACTTTTGTATCTTATGCCATCTTTTCTTTTTTTCTTCTTTAAAATGCAATTAAAATGCCCCACAACTTATGCACTATTTACTATAACACATGCTTTCATCTCTTCAAATGACTTTATTCTTTCCCCAACCCTAGTATATGCATATACTATTATTATCTTCACAGGCTTCAGTTCTCTCATGACAAATTAGTGTCCTAACTGATATCTCAACTGTCATATATCATCGCTTTCAAATTTTCATTTTTAGCTATTATGGCAGTTCTGGCAAAGTTTCTTGTCTCAAACATCATATAGTCTCCTTACTACATAAATTACAAATATGCAACCTTTTTCCTTATCTAAAAACCTAATGCCCAAAAGATTTTTATATCAGCCTCTGCCTCACTGTACCACTCGTATACTACCAGCCACCTTATAAATAGTGTTCTCATTTAGTGCCACAATATTGTTTTCTATTTTTTGCATATTTACTCACAATTTTTTAATTTTCTCTTTCTGTGCAACACTCTGACACTTATAGACTGTTTTTCTTCTTTTTCATCTCTCACTTGCAATCCTGCATGTTCCCAGTCAACAGATTCTAACATTTTAAATCTGGTTTTAGCTTTTTATTAAAGCATTCTGCTTCACATTTTACTTCAGAACAATCAGCCCTATCAATTCAACATCATTTTCTTTTTGCCTTTTCCCTCTTTTAGTGTCCTGTCCTCCTTATTTGCATACTGCATTCTTTATACCTTCCTTACCAATATCAAAGAAGTATCTAATGCAAATTTTGGTAAATGTCATTAAAATTAACTTATTTATGTGTACTAGAGGGACAGTGTGAGAATCCTAACATGCCTGCAATAAAGTGGGCTTTACCTTCTGCACCCCTGGACTTCGTATAATTAATTCTGAGATTGCCAAACCCTGGGATTAGTGCAGTGAACTAGATCGCCATTAGGTATGTGATTTGGCCCTCTGTATATTATCATACACGTGGCTGTTGCACAGTTATTCAGCAGCACTGACAACTGTAATGTAGTTACATGTACTGCTGCATGCCATTGCCTGGACCCTGAAGTGCATCTTTTTCTTATTGTATTGTCTCATTACATTGTCAACAAAGTATCTCTGTTCATTGGGATATCCCCTACTCTTCACTTTTTGAATATGTACCTGTTCATTGTTAACTTGGACCTTTTCACCAAGGCCTTCTACTGAAAATGGATATTTGGCACACTGACACGCTGATTAACAACCCCCCCCCATAAATAAATAAATAAATAAAAACCTCCAACAGAAAATGCTAGCTTAGCAGTATGCCTTGTTCTCTTAACTATTCATTGATTCATTTTCTGATAGCTGCTGTGACCTCCCTCTTCTTGGCCAGTATTCAAGGAGCCTCAATCCTCACCACTGACACCGGTGAGGGATGTTCACTTGGAACAGAGATAGATACACACAGAATTTTCAGATGCAGCTTTCTGCACCAAGCACAATTTCCCTTAAGAGCACACAGGGAACACACATGGTCATGGGGCTGGGTTTCCCTCTCTCTCTCTTTCCAGGCCCCAAATAAGATGCCCCACTAACTCAGCTGTAGAGTTGAGTCCTCAGCTGAGTATTCCAAGCCACATACTCCACCCTCTCTCTCTGTGAAACCAGTATTCTGTGTTCCTGCTCCAAGTAGCTGTCCCACACACACACACACACACACACACACACACACACACACACACACACACACACACACACACACACACACCTGGCAATGGCTGGCACAGATTTATTAGCTATGTCCCCTCTGCCCAGACTATAAGGTAGATACTGTCACCAGAACACTCCAAGGCTAGCTACTCTAAGGCTCTTACAAGGGTACCCAATTATACTGAATAACATTAATACTAATATAAACAGTAGTGTTTCCCAATGCAGCAAGGCTTTCAGGAGCGGTCACAGTGTCAACAAATAAATATAAGTACTCTCAAATGTTAAAATATTCTCTAAAAGACCAGCCACAATGAAACATTTAGGGATATTTAATAATAAATAATAAAATAGCATGCAAATACTAAATATCTATTTACAATAAACACCAGAGTTTCAATCACAGGAAATATTAGAAATAACACCTATGGAAAAATTCACACAAATACGGAAAAACAATGCTTAACTAATATCACTATATTTTCCTGACTAATCTAAAGAATTACCGTTCTATAGTTCACTTACTAGAGCAAGTCAAGATGAAGTGGGTGAGGGGTCCTTTTTTGTCAGGTTTCACAAACAGACTGTCCTGAGACCTCTCTCTCATCTAGTATTAAAACATCATTTCAGTGCTGGATTACAGAATGACATCACACACATCTGTTCATCTGATTTCTGGTTCCCGCACTACCCCTTTTACTAGCAAGTGAGCCAGAATCTTGCACATATGTGTTATCATATATACACATAGAGCTTTTCTAAGATGTGTTATAGCATCTGGAATCTATAAAACTATTTCAAAAACTTCCAGGGTAGAGATTAGTTCACCCCTAAAGACAGTGCTGATTTTCACAGACATTTTGTCTCTGCCTGTAATCAGAACTGTAGGATACAATCTTTATGGTCTAAACCGGGTAATTTAATTTCAGACTAGTTTTCAAAGTTAGCTGGATTGAGATTAACTTCTTTTATTCCAGTATCTGGTGTTACACTATATTCATTTCAACAGTTGCAATACAGTCTGACATACAGGTATATTTCTTTTCTGTCCAGCAGGACCCACTGTTGGTACATTTTTAACACAAACAGCTTTACAAATACATTTTCAACAGAATCACCTATACAAATCAATTTGATACACAAATGACATATAATTCTTTACAAAACTTCAGCTAGCTATGATGGTATATGTTACACATCCACTGCCCTATTTCTCCTGGCATAGCTAGCAATACCTCACATCATCACATCTCTCCCCCCTTTGAAGACTCAAGCTAGTTTTTCAAGTGACCCTTGAGAAACATGGCTTGAGGCACATGAGCCTGTATGGGAACACACTAACCCATACCCTGTCTTGACAGCCCATCTGCAATGACATTGCTGACCCCACTATGGAGCTGCACTGTCTTATCATATGCCTGCAACTCTAGGCTCCAACTTAATAATTTGGCATTTTGCTGGCTGGCTTGATTTTGCTATAGATTCCCCTGAGACTCCTCCTGCCACCCACTGCAAATACTCAGCACAAGGGCCCCCTATCATGGTAAGGCTTCATCATATTAACATAGTACAGTTTGTGCCCCTGCTTCTTGCCTAGCAGTTCTACCATGTAGTTAACATCGCTGACCTTCCTTACCACTGTGAACGGTCCTTCCCAAGTTGCCTACAACTTACTGTGTCTGACAGGAATGAGTGCTATAACCTACTGTCCCACAGCATTCTCTTGGACTTGAGCATTCTGTCATACCAGACCTTTTTCTGCTGTTGGCCTCCTGCCAGGTTCTCCTAGGCTAAGCCTTGCCCTGAAGTTTAGAACATATGCCACAACAGACTCCTTGTGGGATTCACTCGTCATGAATCAAATCTAAAGGCCCCCTCACCCTAGCCCATACAACAACTCAAAGGGTGAAAAGCCTGTGGATTCATGGGGTACCTTCCTGCATGCAAACAGCTGATGTGGCAAATATTTGTTCCCACTCTCTCTTAAACTGGTCTGCAAATGCCCATAGTATGGTCTTTAGTGTAGAGTTTACCTCTCTACAAGACCATTAGTCTGGGGCTGGTAGGGGGTAGCCTTTAGGTACTTCACCCCACAGCACTCCCACAGACAATCCAGCAGATCTGACATGAAATTGGCACCTCTGTCAGTCAGTATTTCTCTTGGGAAAACTACCCTGCTGAAAACATCTAACAAAGCATTTGCCACCTTCTCTGCCTTGATGGAGGACAGAGCCACTGCCTCAGGGTACCTAGAAGCATAATCTACTACCACCAGGATATATGTCTTCCCTGTGGAACTTGGGGTACTCAGAGGCCTCACAATATCCATAGCTACCATCTGAAATGGTGCCTCAATCACAGGCAAAGGCATCAAAGGAACTTTGACCTTGTCTCCTGCCTTGCCTACTTTTTGGCACTGCTCATAGGTCCTGCAGTACCCTGCTACAGCCCCTGCAATCCCAGACCAGTAAAAGATCTGCATAACACGTCTCTTGGTATGCTTTATGCCCATATGATCTGCAAAAGGAATATCATGGGCTATGACTAGAAGGACCAGATGCTAGGCTCTGGGCACTACCAACTGCTGTAGTACCTCACCCTCTAGCTCTCCCTCTTGGGTCCTCTTTCTATACATTAACCCTTTGTTCAAGTGTGCAGTCTCCCCTTCTCCTTGAGGATCAGGTGCCTGCCTAGCTATCTCTGTTAAGCCTCTTAGTGTAGGTTCTGAGAGCTAAGCCTTTCTCAGCAATATCTTTGTGACCCTTCCCAGCTCCCCTTCCACAGGAAGTCTGGTATCTTCTGACAGTGATGCTTCATTGTCAGCCTGGATACTACCAATCACCTCTGCCCTTGCAGTCACCCTGTCGAAGGGAACATCAGTACCCACCAGCAACTGTGGCTCACCTTCAGGCTCACTGCTACAGGGTAGCTCCCTCCCTGAAATAGCCACCTTACCAGCCCTAGCTTCAGGTGTGGGGTCTGTCTGGGTCTCCCCAGGCTATCAACTCCACATGCCTGTCTCCAAGCCTGACTGCATATACACAAGGTACTGCATTACCCAAATCCTTCACTGTCAGGACATCTGCAGAGATATCTTGAAACACATATTTACTTTCTTTTCCACCTTCCCAGTCAAAGTGAACCCTGGCCAAAGGCATTTTGAAATGGGTCCTTCCTAAAGCTCTTACTGGGGTGGACTTCCCAAGCAAGTACTGCTTCTTTTTAACCACTGCAGGCTTCACAATGGTTATGTCAGAGGCTGTATCTCTCTTAACAGTGGCCTGTTTTCCATCCACTAAGATTGGATATAACCTCCAGTGATAGTTTAGTACCCCTGTTGTCTCCAGACAACTTACCACTGGCATACTGTTATTCCCATTTGCTAGCTCACCCACCTTTTGTTCCCCACCTTGCTTATGTGGACATCTGTATGATAATGGCCCCACTGGTTATATTTTAAACTTCTAACCCTTAATCCTGGCTGTGTACTTGAACTAGTAGCATGCCCTGTTACTGGTGGAGACTGTTGGCATGGTTTAGGATGCCCACCATGGGTTCCCTTATATTCATCTGCAGCACATGGGTATCCATTTCTTGTGCAGTAATGCCCTGTTTGCTAAGTAGAGATCCCCCTTTTCCCCCAGCTCATCTGCAGAGTTACAGTCCCTGTCTGCCAGACAGATTCTGATGTCCTCAGCCAAAGTCCTAAGAGCTTGTTCCCTCACCAAAAGATCTGCCAGCCTTTCAAAAGTGGTGAACTGGTACCCACTCACCCACCTATGAAAATAAGCACTTAACTCAGTAATATAATCACATACACTTTTAACTGCCTTGCGTCTATGTTCACAAAACACTTTTTTTCAGTAAGCTTCAGGTGTTAACTTAAAACATTCCAACAAACATTGTTAAAATTTATTATAGTTTAAACAATCAGTATCCGATAATTTAGAAACAGTAGTTACAGCTTTACCATAGAGTAAGGGGATCAGGAACCATATCCAGATCTGTTGGTCAACATTATACTGTTTACATACTCTTTCAAATATATGAATAAAACTATCAAAATTATCACCCTGTGAAGACTGTGGAAGAAATGTAAACACCTTTATTGCTTCTGCGATTTGGTTATTCCCTTCCTCATTACCTCCATGACCCTGATGAAGAGTCAGTGTCTCCCTCTCATGTTGATGCTGCTTCTCATTTTCTTCAGCCTTCAAATGCCACAGTCTTTCATTTTCTTTCACCTCCAAATGCTGCAGTCTCTACCGATTCTAATTCCAAGCATTTGGCCTCCAGTTTATTTAACTCCAGATGGGTTTTTAAGTCCTCTGAGGAAAAGGTGAACTGCCCTGTTTCTGAGTGCTGCACATCCCCATCACCAAACTGGTTGTCTTCCTGGTTGCTGGTCCATGCCACAGCTGCAATTAAGGCTGAAATCATTTCCTCTTTAGTCAGGTTGCCATGCAAGGCTTTCAGGAGCAGTCACAGTGTCACCAAATAAATATAAGTACTCTCAAAAGTTAAAATATTCTCTAAAAGACCAGCCACAATGAAAAGTTTAAAGATATGTAATAACAAATAAAATAACACTAAATATCTATTTGCAATAAACACCAGAGTTTCAGTCACAGGAAATATTAGAAATAACACTGATGGAAAGATTCACACAGATACAGAAAAACAATACTTAATTAATCTCACTATATTTTCCTGACTGATCTAAAGAATTACTGTTCCCTAGTTCACTTACAAGCGCAAAACAAGATGAAGTGGATGAGGGTTCCTTCTTTGTCAGGTTTCACAAACAGACTGCCCTGAGCCTTCTGTCTCATCTAGTATTAAAAAATCATTTCAGTACTGGATTACAGAATGACATCACACACATCTGGTCATCTGACTTCTGGTTCCTACACTTTTCCCTTTACTTGCAGCTGAGCCAGAATCTTGCATATATGTGTCACCATATTCTCACATAGAGCTTTCCTAAGATGTGTTAAATCATCTGGAAGCTATAAAACCATTTCAAATATTTTCACCCTTCCAGTGTAGCGATTAGTTCACTCCTAAGGACAATGCAGTAGGATTCATAGTCCTGTTTTCATAGACATTTTGTCTCTGGTTGCAATCAGAAGTATAAGATACAATCTTTATGACCTAAACCAAGAAATTTAATTTCAGACTATTTTTCAAAATTAGCTGGACTGAGATTAACCTCTTCTCTTCCAGTATCCTCTGTTACAATATATTCATTTAAACAGTTACAATACACTGACATACAGGTGTATTTCTTTTCTGTCTAGCAGGACCCACTGTTGGCACATTTTTAACAAAAGCATCTGTACAAATCAGTTTGATATACAAATGACATATAATTCTTTACAAAACCCCAGCTAGCTATGCTGGCATATGTTACACATCCACTGCCCTACTTCTCCTGGCATTGCTGGCAATACCTCATATCATCACATTGGCCTTATCGAGTTTAAGTACTTGGGATCAACAGTTCAGAGTAATGGTGAATGTGGAAGTGATTTGTGACAGGCGGTATCCGTAGAGAGAAAGGGAAGGTCTACAAGAGGGTCAAGCTCATTTTGGACAGTTTGGACAAAGCAAGAGAGAGCGAGATTGCGTTGGTTTGGACATGTGCTGAGGAGGTAAGAGGAATAGGGTTTATGGAAGGTGGAGAGAGGACGAGGGACATGGCAGGTTGGTGGTGTGTGACAGAGCAAGATGCAGAGGATGGAAAGAAATGGAAGAGATGATCGCGGGGCGACTCCCCCTAGCAAAAAAAAGAAAGAGAATGATGATGATCACATTGGCCTTATCCTGTTTAGGGCTGCAGGGGAGCTTGATTCTCTTTTGTTAACCAGTGGACATAAGACAGAGAAATAATAGTACATGTAATGCCAGTCTGTCTCAAGACACGCAACAAATATTTAATGTCAGTTTTGGAGGATTAAACCAGCAGCATAGTGAAGGAGGTAAAGGCCTGAGCATTCTGTGGAATTTGCATGGGAGGTTTGAAATGGAAAGGATGTCTGAAGCAAGCTACATATGTGGGAAGCAAGCTGCATGTTGGCACAATCCCTCAGAGGAGGGGTGGATTTGTAGTGGAAATCCAGAGGGTGGGAATTGTGAATAACCAAACTAGTGTCTGGTGGCAGCACTCTTTAGTGAGTGCACATGGAAGTGCACTCACAGGATAAATGCACTGTGAGTCCCAAGAATTACACATGTAACCTGCAGAGGTTAATGACTTAACAGAAGCTGTCATTGCTGGGATGCTGGTGAGGACACAAACTCCCCCAAATATGCCTGAATGGCAGCTCCTTCTCCTCCTGACATTCATTAACCTAGCAGACCTGGGTACTCTCCACTGCTAGGGGACAAATGAGCTTGAGTCTGATGGGGTGAGGCTGGATACTACCAGGCAGAGAGGAAAGAAAAAGCACCTAGGACAAAAGTTTCAGAGTATCACCAGTTCACCTATTGACATGCTTTTTGGGATGTGAAAGGAAATCTCTGACCCTGCAGAGACTTCATATGGCACAGAGTGCACATAATGATTGCACAGAAGGCACTCCAGGTGGGAAATGAACCCGAGACCTAAGAGCTGTGAAGCAAAAATGCATTGAACATTCCCCTCACAGGGATATGAACCTGTGTTATGTCAGTAAAAGCACTGAAACCTAACTAGGTGCCAGTAAAGATTTCTTCATATTATTTATCTTTTTTTAATTCCTTTCAATAGAATGCCAGCTAGTTAGTAAATGCATATTCACATATTTTGAATTTTGAAAAAAATGAGGCATTAGTAGGAGGAGCAACTTTGTGAAGCAAAACCGGGGGCATCTTTGAAACAGACACAGATGAAGTCTGATCTCATTGCGAATCCACCTATTACTTAGCAAATCCTTTGATTATTATGATATTCTTATTTTTACTAAGATTATTTTTAACTAATTGGCACAAGTAAACCTTCCTTGCTGTTTGAATTCGGCTTTGCTAATAGCTTTGCATTATTTTCTTGTGATTTCAGTCCTGAATATGTTGCTGTCCCATTGGTCTCCGATGCTCTGCACAAGATCTTCACATGAGTGCACAATTGCATGTTATATAACTGCTTCATCTTTAAGGTCTTTTTAAGTATTAGCAACATTAATTTCTCCAAAAATTTATTTGCATTTAAAAAACTATAAGCAACATAAATTTCTCCAAAACTTATTTGTATTGATCAAATATTAATGTGACATAGTTATCAGCTGGTTTCATTTCATGACGTTCACCAGTTTTCGTCATTAAATGAGCAGGCTATTGCCTTCTATAACTTGAATGTCCCTTTCTGAACTATATGAGTCACAGCTTTAAGTCCATTTCAGCCATTATGCAGTATTTTATTTTCTGTAACAGAGTTAATAGCTATATGTATAAGAATAAACACAATTATATCTAAACATGAATGTTTTTCTTATTCAGTAGCATAAGAATAATGACTTTTTAACTGTATACATCTAATTTTGCAAAAAATAAATGTGAAATACATTTTCTGGGATGATGCTGCAATGAACAGAGCTGTTAAGATAATGAGCAGCTTGTCATAAATGTGAATAGAAATGCTGCCTATGACAGAGATGTGTCTCTTAGGTGCCTTATAAAGTTGTTTTTTTTTTTTGGGAGGGGGGTGCCTTGTAGAAAGTCATGTCATTTCTGCAAAGTACTTATATTTTAATATGCAGAATTCTTATAATTTCAGGCTTAAACTGAATTATTTCAGAATACCCAGAACTGTTATAATGAGATATAAAAGAAAAACTCCCAGTTTAACTTATGGTAAATGCATTTATACAGTGCAGTGAAAGTAAATTTTTCACACTGTCATCATTATGATTATTGACCATGAGCATACTTTTAGGTAAGGTTACATTTACTATATGTGAGAGCATTATAATTGCCTGTCCTCGCTCTAGCTACTTAAAAAGTATAGCTACATGTAATCTTTATACATTGCTATATAATAAAAATTGTTAGCTCATGGCAGTGTCATGTATACTATTTATCTAGAGCACAGTTCTGTAGGTGCAGAGTTATATAATTATTTCAGTACTCTTGAGTTGATGCTGGATTTAAGAACTTTGTCAGGAGTTGTGCCCCTTACAACCCTTCTGGTGTTAGTGAAACCCTTGTATGCCTCTAACTGATATTTATGGATGGGCATTTGTAGCACGTATGCCAAGGATGACAATGAAAGTAGTCTATGATGTGTAGAACTGCTTCCCTATGCTGTCACAATCATAAGATTTCACAAAACACTTCATCCCTCTCTTTGTTGACCATCTTTACTCTGCCCCTGAAACTAAAAAAAAAAAAAAAAAAACAAAGAAAAAAAAGAGTATGGTGGATGGTATTTTAGGTGTGAGAGTGATAATTAAGTAAGTACATCAATAAGGTATGATTTAAATTGTTAATGTATGTACTATGCAAGGGAGCCCACAGGATTTTTTGCAGGGGGGGGTACAAACCCAGAGCCCCACCCACACAGCTCCCCCGCCCCCTGCCAACACAGCCCCGCCCATGTCCACCCACCCACCCCAGCCCCACCCACACAGCCATTCCAGTGTCCCATTACTTGGCTATTTCTCCCCATTTGCCGTAGACACTGTTCAAATCTCTGTGTGCATACTGTTTTATGCTTTAGTTCTACAATGATTACAGACATTTGGATTTAATTTACAACTTTTATTTCAAACGTTATAGCCCAAACACTGATAGACATTTACTAAACCTAAACAAAGCAATAGTCTTACAATGAAAACAGACTTGGCATTAAAGCTTCTCTACCTTTGAAATTCACATTCACTGAAACAGCATTGAAACCCACATTCAAAGAAAATGCATCTGGCCAGTGGCAGGTTATTTACCTTTGAGCTGTTTTCAAGCAATAGGCTCCTTGCACACTTTGTTAGGGCCATGCAAAAGTTCTTTGATTCACCTGATTGTATTAATTATAATATATAATTGAATTATATCCCTTGTTATTATACAGCAACACTTGTTTGAGTGTGTTTTAAATTTATAGTTTTTAACATTTTTCCAGTAAGCAATGAAACAAAACATACAAACCAATAATGACAAACTGCCCAATTCAGAACATTTCAACCATAAAAGGCCACTCATTACAATCCACCAATATCAGTCAATATACACAATCTCTGCAGAAGTAAAAGTAATCTGAATAATTCCACATTAAAGATATCTGAAACTAATGAAGAGGTTGTTGCTAGAAAACAACTGTATATTTCAGTGTTTCATCTACAAATTCAGTGCCTGTTGTCGTCAAAGAATAAATTGCCTATGTTAAATTAAAAAAAAAGGTAAGCTGGTATATTGCAATAGAAAATGGATGGCAAGCTGAAAATCAGGTTCATAGTTACTAGGCATCGCATCCAAAGGAGGACATCCTCAAGACTGCAGCACCCCACCCCCTTAAAATACAAATGTACACACTGTATTAATAGAACCTCGAGCCCTCTACATTAAGATGCAAGTATCCTACCTATGGTGTTACTAACACAGCTTTAAAACTTTATACCAAAATAGAGATACTATTTGCTAAACAAAACAGTTGCACATTGTAAATAGATTCAGCATGAGCAGCAGTAAACTTCGCTTCCCTTAAAGCTCACAGTTCCTTGAAAATGCACTTGAAAATAAATTCCACCTGCTAACTCTAACTTGGGCATTTCACTTTCTCTCTCTCTCTCTCTCGGTCTCTCTCTCTCTCACACAAACACACCACACCCCTCAAGGCCTCAACCTTAGTGCAAGAAAGCTGGACAAAGCCTAAAATAAATACAGATTATAAATATGACTCTCATAAACTTAGAAAATTGCAAGAGTAACAGGATTTGTGTTAGTATGCATTTTTCTAAATGATATGACGTCTAAAACTGAAATGTCTGTTACTATTTAGCAACTTAAATTCTTTTTAGGAGGAATATGGGGCAAAAATCTGGACATTCTGCAAAAACTTAGACAGCTGACGGGTATGCTATTTCCCTCTTACACACACACACACACACACACACACACACACACACACACACACACACACACACACACACTCTACCTCTTAATCTCTTAGCACAAGACATCTGGACAAAGCCTGTTATAATTAAAATAAAACTCACTGGATACACACGGCACATAACTCTTTATTTAGAAACAAATGTGAGCGCTTCCGCAGAGTCCTCTCTGCTTCATCAGACGTCTGATGAAGCAGAGAGGACTCTGTGAAAGAGCTCACATTTTTTCTAAATAAAGAGTTACGTGCCGTGTGTATCCAGCGAGTTTTATTTTACTTATTGCTTCTTCATTATCGCTGGTTACTTCATCCAGAGTCGAGGACTTTATTTCTGTATTTTAAAGCCTATTATAATCTTGGGGACAAAGGTGTAAAACTAGGAACACATTTAGAATGTTGCTAGAATAACAGGATTTGTGTTAGAATGCATTTTTCTGAAGGGTATAAAGAAGTGAAAGGTATGACACTCCTATTTTCCTACCTCCTTAGAAATTGGATAGAACAACACTGTTTTCATTAGTATGCATTTTCTGAGGATATGAAGTCTAAAACTCAAATGTCTGCCATTATTTTCTCAATGATTTGCCAGAAAAAACACAATTTTATGAGAAACAGACTGAAAATAGGAGGCAAAAATCTGGATAATTGCAAGGTATGACCCCCTCTTACACACACTCCTACCCCCCTCTTACTTACATATAAGCACACACATACAGACCTACCTACTACTAACACACACGGACACACCTACTTCTGTGCAGCTAAGCATACTAAATTCCCAATTCCCTTACACACACTTACTTCACGTCTGGGTGCTTGGTTTACTTAAGTTAGTAAAATAGTTTCCATAGTGAATTCCAAAATTTAAATAAATACATAGTCCTATTTTCCATTTGCACTCAGTAGGCTACCATTTACAAAAACAAGGAAGCCATTTAAAGATAACATTTTATTTTCAGGTCACATGGGAAGTTTATAAAACCTCCAAAGGTAAGCGATGGTGGTTAGCATCAAAGATTATTAATGAGACACACACATACCATTTTACATTAAGTTTTACTTAACTTCAGTACACATTTGCAGGACATGTAATAGCACCATATTAATTGAACAGATAAACTGTTTTGCAACTCTACCTATTTCAAAAAAATGCATCAACTACTAACATAAAATACATATTTGAAGCTGAAACTAAGAAAACGTCCAATCATGCTAAAAAAACACTGTATATACACTGCTGACACTCAAACTTTTCTGAGTTCTGATGAAGTTCCTTTGAATGTATGGAACAAAAGTGCTCAACTTTTAAAACAAGTTTCTGAGCATCAGCCATGTATTTAGTACAAGTTTTTTAGCACCATTGGATGTTTTTTTCTTGGTTTCAGTTTGTGTTCTTTTGGTATTTCACTAGTATGTCTTTGAAACCCATAAACTATCAAAGACTGCAAGCTTATAATTATCCATCTCAGCCCAAAATGTTGATCAACTAGTAAGTAGGTATACATTAACAGCATAATTTACTGCTAGTAGGTCACACCACATAACACCATGCAGGATATTCAGAGCTCTCACACATCACAGAATCTCATAATTTTAATTTCTCACTGTGATATACTTGGCTGTAGAAAATGCTATAAAACTAATGTTCAAACTCATCAGTTTTTGAACTTTTTGTCTTGGGCTTACTGCAGACATCTGATATTTCCTGGGGGTGGGAGGTGAGTGGTGGTGCCTGGTCCCAAAGCACAGCTATACTACAAAGGACGAGAGTGCTTCTTCTGCAGCAATGCATGACCCACTACTGACATCCACAAACAATGCCCCAACATAATCTCCTGACTGACAAATCATGATTGAGCAAACTTCTGCTAGTTCCATTCTACTCTGCCACCCTCCAGCAATAGGTCCACTACTCAATCCTAATTTAAAAACATTTTAAACATAAATATTTGCTGCAGGCTATCAAGTCAGCCATCTAATCCAGAACACAAAAAAAGTTTCTTCATTTACAACTAAGTGCCACTTTACAAACTAATGTATTTTGGGTAACTTCTACAAGCACAGTAACACACACATTATAAACAAGCTTCGCTTTAGGTTATTGACCATGACACCGGCAGGACGCATCATAAAATAGTAATATACATCACCTAATCAGAGATATTGTGACTTGGGATTACAGCAGGTGCAAACGAACAACTTCCATCCCCTACTCACAACCTTATACTCCTACCTGCACATCAAATTTAAAGCACTCCTTTCTACACACTGAAGTGAACATATACTTCCTGTTACACACTGAAGTGAACATATACTTCCTGTTACACACTGAAGTGAACATATACTTCCTGTTACACCTAGCTGCTATGAAAAATGTACTTAATGAATATCACATCTATAACCACCCTATTTTACAGGAAAAAACATCTTCCTGCTTCTATAAGCATTGATGTTCTGCTACCACCACATGCACTGCTACCTTACAAATACAAAAGCATGCCTTCAACTTATTCTGCATTCAACAGTATAATTTTTTAGGGCCATGACTGCAAGCAGAAGCACCTTCATAACAGAATAAAATAGTTTCACAGACTACTTATTTTAAAGTTGTTTACAGGAAGCTACCTTTACTGCTTCTGTTTACAACTGTTTTTCACATGCAACATACACATGTTCTGTGGTACAACCTTCTGTAAGGCCCACAGATGCTGTATCTTCCATTATTAAATTGTTTTTTCAACAGTCACAGCCCTTAAGGCTAAACAACACACCTGATACACTTGTAATAGGTGACTCTATCGTCAGGCACACTGACGTCCTGCTCACCAGGCTGAACAAGGAGAAGGTCATGGTGAGCTGCCTGTCGGCGCTAGGATCCGCCACTCAGGTCACTCCAAGGCAAGTACAAATATGACTCAGTCATTGTCCATGCTGGTGTGAATGACCTGAGACGTACCTCCCTGGGCTACATGAAAAGAGACATAGAGGAGCTCTCTGAGCATGTAGCCTAGGCCGGTATGACCCTGACCTTGAGTAGCATCTTACCCTCACCAAGAATGATGCCACAATATGAACACAAAATGATCAATTTCAACAATTGGCTTAAGTATTGGTGTCATTCAATGGGGATCCAATGCCTGTCAGCCTGGGATGACATGCTCGACAAGCCACGATGCTTCGCTAGGGATGGCTTGCACCTGTCACCCCTGGGCTTTTGAATATTGGCAAAGGCTCTTGCTACCCCCATACTGCCTTTTTTAGGCAAGGCTCAAAAGACAAACCCACCTCCATAGGTATCACAAGGGATAAGAAACTAAGAGTAATGCTACTCAATGCCAGAAGTCTAAACCTCAAGATGCACTTTTCGAAACTCTCCTTAGCATGGAGAACATCGATATCTGTGCAGTAACAGAAACGTGGTTCAAGGCTCCCGAGAGCACCCCAGCACTACCAGGTTATACCTCATACCATGCTTTTCGGCTCCAAAACTTGGACCGAACCACAAAAGGAGGGTGAGTATCAATATTCGTCAAAGATACCCACACCTCCAGATTGGTGGCACAGCACGAAGCATCAGAGACTATCCATGTGCAACTAACAGTGGGTAAAACTGCCTTTCAGTTTATAGCCTGCTACAGACCACCCTCCCAAACCCAGGAACCCCACTCGGCCTTCCTGAGATCACTGGAAAATATGAAAATCTCTCCAAACACCATTATATTGGGCGACTTCAACTACCCAAACATAGACTGGGAGCATTACTCTAGCTCCAACACCCTAGTCCAAAGGTTCCTAGAATTTATAAACTCAAATGCTATGGAACAACTTGTTACCACTCCCACAAGAGGGGAAAACATACTGGACCTGATCATCACCAACATGGGGACTCTATGCTCCAGACCAGAAGTGTATCCCTCACTGGTAAGATCAGATCATAAACTAATCTCACTGGATATTCACATCCCGACCCCATCCCCTGCCCAGAAAACCACAGCGAAAAACTTCTCTAAAGCAAATTTCACACTCCTCAAAACCGATGTGGAATCCTTAAAAGCCCCCAGGCCTGTGGAAAATATGGCCCAGACCGCAGAATCCTTTATAAACGCATTCTATGAACACCTTCAGGAATGCATGGATCATGCAATCCCAAATAAAACCAAGACCCAATCCTCCAAAGGCAGACATCCTGTCTGGTGGACCCCAGCCATAAACAAACTATACAATAGAAGGAGGAAGCTACTACATGATAGAGCAAAATCCCAAAAAGGGAAGGCATCTCTGATCAGTTTTAGCAAAAAACTACGGGCACTCATAAAATCGTCTAAGGTCAGCTTTGAGAGAAAAATTACACAGGACACTAAGGATAATCACAAGGCTTTCTTTAGTTATGTTAGGAACCTGGGTGGGAATTCCCAGATATGCTCAGAATTAGTCCAAAATGACAAAAAATACACCGAACCCTCAGACATTGCCAACATCCTAGCTGACAGGTTCAGCGCAAACTTCACCCCCCCCCACCAAAAGGGAAAATATCTATCCCAGCAGAGTGCTGCCCCCCCTGACATCTCAGATGCTCAGGTAAGAGCCGCCCTCTCCAAAGCAAAAAACACAGCATCAATGGGACCAGATGGTGTCCCGGGCTGTGTCCTACATGAACTCCAAGAAGAGCTAAACCCAAACATAAAACTACTGTTCAATCTCAGCCTTACTACAGGATATGTACCTAAAGAGTGGCATACAGCAACAGTGGTCCCTCTCCACAAAGGTGGTGCCTCAACGGATCCTGGAAACTATCGCCCCATAAGCCTGACTAGCTTGGTCTGCAAAGCTATGGAAAGGATCATCATAGACCTCATAAATAAAGATATTGGGGACCTACAGACACTGGATCCTACCCAGTTTGGCTTTGTTAAGGGCAGATCCTGCCTCTTAAACCTCGTCAGTTTCTTTGAAACAGTCACCAAGGCCATTGATGAGGGGAAGGTGGTCCACACAGCCTACCTGGACCTCGCAAAAGCCTTCGATACAATACCCCACTTGGGCATTATAGATAAGCTCACCAGCTTAAATATAAACCCCTATGTCACTAGATAGGTTGCAAACTGGCTCAAGGACAGAACCCACATGGTTAGAATTGCTGGAGCCATGTCAGACTCCAAACCAGTTACAGGTGGCGTCACACAAGGCTCAGTCCTGGGACCTCTCTTGTTCGGTATATATTTCTCGGAGGTACAGGCCAACATGGAAGGACTGTGGCTGACCAAGTTCGCAGATGACTGCAAACTGGGAGCCATAATCGACTCTTCAGCTGACACAAGCATCCTCCAAAAGGGCCTCATAGAAACAAGCAACTGGTGCCAGAGGCATGGCCTCAAGCTAAATGCCAAAAAGTGTATAGTCATCCCCTTTGGCAAAAACAAAGTGCCCACAAATTACCACATAGGTGGTAATCCATTAAGTACAGAAGAAGTAATTAGGGACCTGGGTTCCCAAGTTGATAGCAATCTCTCATTTGACAACCATGTGGCCAAAGTGGTTAGAAAAACATTTTATATAGCCCACCTAATCATAAAGGGATTCACATCTAGATCAGGGGAGGTCATTGTGCCTCTTTACTCATCCCTCATCAGGCCCATAATTGAGTACAATGCCCCTTTTGAGATGTACCTTACCAGACACCTGCAGCAACTGGAAAGACCCCAAAAGTACCTCCCCAAGAGGATCAAAGGGCTCAAACAGATGCCATATGCTGCCCGGTTAAAGAAATTCCAGCTCTACTCAGTGGCATACTGCCTGCTCAGAGGCGATCTGTGCATGACGTATAAACCCATGTCCAACCCGGAATTAATGGACATGCTGCACCTCAGAAAATCCAAATCTCATCGAGCTACGTGCTCGAGAGACTTGAACCTCAGCACTGAAATAAATAGGACATGCTGGAGGGACAGATTCATAACCCAGAGGCTCCCTTCACTCTGGAATAAAATCCCAGTCCAGGTTAGGCAGAGTCCCTCATTGACTCTCTTCAAGAGGAATCTTGATGAGTGGATGGGAGATCATAGGTTTACCCCGGGTATCACTTCTGTGTCACTGTTAGACAGAGGCACAGTATACTAACCTCGAAAAAGGGCATAGCAAAAGTAATTTAAAATGGGTGGCGAAAGCCAAACACACTCTGGCTAGGCTTATAAATGCCCTAGGGCAGATAGCCTAGTATGAACCTATGAACCTATAAAAGTGGAATGTCAAAGTTTGTGCAGATCATCTCATCACCTTAGTTCAATATATAACTTTCCTTATCTTCCCCTACTGGCCTGCTGCTGGATATCAACCTCCTAAAGTCACAGTCACAACATACAGTTGTCTAACTCGAACCTCCTTTACCAAGCTGTCAGTACGGAAGTGCAACATGACAACCAGCATTTTCTCATTGGATCTCAAGTGATACATATGCACAGTCTAACTGTCTAGCTGTTGTAGACAAAGCAAAAAGCAAGACCTAGCATTACACAGGAGATCAGCAACAGCAGCAGCGTCGCTAGCATACTGTATGCCTGCAGCCACCCCCACTCTGACATGTAATACTAAACTCAAGCCCAGCAAAAGTGGAACAGCTCTGCACTGTTATTCTGCTGCAAGAAAACTAGCAAAGACCCCCTGAGCTCTGCAGGAAACAGTCTCCATACATGAATCACCTCAGCCACTACCAAAATAACCCCAAGTGTGCAGCGACTGTCCCATCTCAACACCGCACCTAGCAACAGTGCTGACAGGATGCAGGAAGAGAATGGCTGCCGCAAAAATTCCCAATTCCATTACACATACAGACATCTACACCTACTTTTGTGCAGCTAAGCATACTAAGTTCCCAATTCCCTTATGCAAACTTACTTCACGTTTGTGATCTGTGCTTTGTATAAATTCCCTTACTTCATAACGTCCGTGCAGCACCGTCCATGTAAATTCTCCATGACACGGGGGACAGGAAGACGCAATTTCAAATTAGCATGGATCGGCGGACAGGAAGAACAGGACGCCTGCACACACAGATGTGATATGTCCAAACCAGCAGAACTGCTGGTTTTGTCCCTCCCCCACTCGTCTTGCTAATTAAATATAATAACTTGGAGATCGCTCAACAGCAGGGTGGGTAAGGGCAAATTCTCTAAATCTGCTGCAATAAGATCCAGTGCAAAAGGCTGCTTGCAGACAGTTCTGCCGTTTTTAAAGAAGAATGCAAAAAACGTTTTTTGTAATTTAAAGAAAATTAATCTACCGGTCAGCCCGTTCCAGGGGAGTGCAAGTGCACCCCCTTGCACCTGGCTGCGGGTGCCCTTGGTACTATGGCTGTTCAGAAATTGCCACTAACAGGAATCCTCTCATTTTGGGTGTGGGCAGTGACAAAACACTGACAGAGAGGTCTGATTCAGAAATAAGCACCTCAAGGTACATTGCCTTGCACATGCCTGAGTAACTGAAACTGAAAGAGTAAATATGGTGGGTTGCTTCTCCTGAATAAGCCTTCATGATGTGATGTAAATATCTTGCCTGATATGGAACTTAAGAAATAGCAATAGAGTTCATGCTTTTTTATAGCAGGATTGCTTTCTTTATTTAAATATTTTAATGAGCTACAATGATGCTACCTGAATAATAATGTGCAGTATTAAAATATTTTATATATATATATATATATATATATATATATATATATATATATATATATATAAAACATTTTTTTATGTTTTTGCTAGCTTGTTTGTTCATAGGCTCAAAGTTAAGTACTACGCTAGTTGCCTTTGTGGGCCATATTAATCTTAGTCAGTTTCTTTCCTGGTGCTTGAATTAACCTATCCAGTTTGGTGGTAAATTGGCCTTACACATCCTATGATCAATAATTGTATACCACCTGTTTCGAAAATAACTGGTATTATTTATTTATTTGACATTTGTTAACCAGGTTGCTCCAACTGGGCCAGTAGCCCATTTTTAGTGAAGACCCAAGGAGAAAAGCTCCAGTATAATACATACAAAATTGACAGGTACAGTTAGACAATTTGCAATACAAATATATCAGTGACTGTTAACATACAGAGGTAGCAGTATTTTTGTAAAACCTGATAAATTGTGAAAAATGTGGTCAGGCAGCAAGTCACAATGAAAATATAAATGTGTTAGAAAGCAATATAGTTTTAAAAATGGGCAATATATTTACAAGTTTGATTACTAGTAAGGTACAAATATTTACATAGCTTGTAGAAGTAATAAAGTACAAATATTTACATAGCTTGTAGAAGTAATAAAGTATAAATATTTACATAGCCTATAGAAGTAATAAAGTACAAATATTTACATAGCTTGTAGAAGTAATAAAGTACAAATATTTACATAGCTTGTAGAAGTAATAAAGTACAACTATTTACATAGCTTGTAGAAGTAATAAAGTACAAATATTTACATAGTTTGTAGAAGTAATAAAGTACAACTATTTACATAGCTTGTAGAAGTAATAAAGTACAACTATTTACATAGCTTGTAGAAGTAATAAAGTACAACTATTTACATAGCTTGTAGAAGTAATAAAGTACAAATATTTACATAGCATGTAGAAGTAATAAAGTACAACTATTTACATAGCATGTAGAAGTAATAAAGTATAAATATTTACATAGCATGTAGAAGTAATAAAGTACAACTATTTACATAGCTTGTAGAAGTAATAAAGTACAAATATTTACATAGTTTGTAGAAGTAATAAAGTACAACTATTTACATAGCTTGTAGAAGTAATAAAGTACAAATATTTACATAGCATGTAGAAGTAATAAAATACAACTATTTACATAGCATGTAGAAGTAATAAAGTACAAATATTTACATAGCATGTAGAAGTAATAAAGTACAACTATTTACATAGCATGTAGAAGTAATAAAGTACAAATATTTACATAGCTTGTAGATGCAATAAAGTACAAATATTTACATAGCATGTAGAAGTAATAAAGTACAAATATTTACATAGCATGTAGAAGTAATAAAGTACAATTATTTACATAGCTTGTAGAAGTAATAAAGTACAACTATTTACATAGCTTGTAGAAGTAATAAAGTACAAATATTTACATAGCTTGTAGAAGTAATGAAGCACAAATATTTACATAGCTTGTAGAAGTAATAAAGTACAATTATTTACATAGCTTATAGAAGTAATAGAATAAAGTACAAATATTTACATATCTTGTGGAAGTAATAAAGTACAAATATTTACATAGCTTACAGAAGTAATAAAGTACAAATATTTGCATAGCTTGTAGATGTAATAAAGTACAAATATTTACATAGCTTGTAGAAGTAATAAAGTACAAATATTTACATAGCTTGTAGAAGCAATAGAGTATAGTACAAATATTTACATAGCTTGCAGATGTAATAAAGTACAATTATTTACATAGCTTATAGTACTAATAGAATAAAGTATAAATATTTACATAGCTTGTAGATGTAATAAAGTACAGATATTTACATAGCTTGTAGAAGTAATAAAGTGAGAGTAAAGGTGATGATGTGAGGGAGAAATGAAGTGAAGCAAGAATTATATGGTAGATGATAACAGGGGAGGATGGAGGGTTAGGTGGTGTCTCGGCAGGAGCAGGCCCGTGAATTCAATAGGATCTGTTTTAGTTCTTTTTTAAACTGTTTTTCGTGTGGGATGTTTCTTAGATGAGAGGGGAGTTTGTTCGAGGCTTGGGACATGAGTATTTGTATAAGAGTTTGCCAATATTTTCTTTGGTTTATAGATATCAAGAAGATGTTGATCTGAGCTACAGAGTGGTCAATTTGGGGTATAATAGAATACTAGGGAGGAGAGGGAGGGGGCAGGCAGTAGGTTGGTAGAGTATAGAATGCCTGATTTGTAGCTGTGAAAGTAAAAGTTGTTGAGGGAGTTCTAGTCATTGAAGTTTCGTAAGTGCATGGCAGTGGTGAGAGTTGTGAGGTGGATTTGTGGCAAATCTAGCAACTTTGTTATATGCTTGTTCAAATTTGGAGATTAATGTAGATTGTATGTTTGTATGAATTGGGGCTGCATAGAGTAGGGAAGGGAGAAGGAATGCTTTTGCAAGAAAAAGTCTACAGTGTGCAGTAAGCAATTTCTTGTTTCTATAAAGTGCGCCTAGTTTTTGATGTTTTTTTATGTATTGTTGAATGGAAATGTCAATTTTTAATTGATTGTCAATTATGGTACCGAGTAATTTAGTGTAAGGTTCTATTTTTATGATGGTGTTGTCAAGAGGAGAGATGGTAAAGATGGACTTATAGGTTCATAGGTTCATACTAGGCTATCTGCCCTAGGGTATTTACAAACCTAGCCAGAGTGTGTTTGGCTTTCGCCACCCATTTTAAATGAATTTTGCTATGCCCTTTTTCAAGGTTAGTATAATGTGCCTTTGTCTAACAGTGACACAGAAGTGATACCCGGAATAAATCTATGATCTCTCATCCACTCATCAAGATTCCTCTTGAAGACGGTCAATGAGGGACTCTGCCTAACTTGGACTGGGATTTTATTCCAGAGTGAAGGGAGCCTCTGGGTTATGAATCTGTCCCTCCAGCATGTCCTATTTATTTCAGTGCTGAGGTTCAAGTCTCTCGAGCACGTAGCTCGATGGGATTTGGATTTTCTGAGGTGCAGCATGTCCATTAATTCCGGGTTGGACATGGCTTTATACGTCAGGCACAAATCGCCTCTGAGCAGGCGGTATGCCACTGAGTAGAGCTGGAGTTTCTTTAACCGGGCAGCGTATGGCATCTGTTTGAGCCCTTTGATCCTCTTGGTAAGGCACTTTTGGGGTCTTTCCAGTTGCTGCAGGTGTCTGGTAAGGTACATCCCAAAAGGGGCATTGTACTCAATTATGGGCCTGATGAGGGATGAGTAAAGAGGCACGGTGACCTCCCCTGATCTAGATGTGAATCCCTTCATGATTAGGTGGGCTATATAAAATGTTTTTCTAACCACTTTGGCCACGTGGTTGTCAAATGAGAGATTGCTATCAACTTGGGTCCCCAGGTCCCTAATTACTTCTTCTGTACTTAATGGATTACCATCTATGTGGTAATTTGTGGGCACTTTGTTTTTGCTGAAGGGGATGACTATACACTTTTTGGTGTTTAGCTTGAGACCATGGCTCTGACACCAGTTGTCTGTTTCTATGAGGCCCTTTTGTAGGATGCTTGCGTAGGCTGGAGACTTGTATGGGAGAGTGATTGAGAAAGGAAGAGGAGGAGTTTGTTTTTTGGGGGGGAGTTTAAGATGTGTTGATTTTCTGCAAGCCATCTTTTAATGGACTGGAAAGAGGTTTGGGTAAGTAAGTGAAGGTGAGAGATGTTGTCAGAGATGGAGATAAGTGTAGAGTCACCTACATATTTTAGAAGAGATTAGTCAGTGCAAGATGTATGGAGTTTGTTAGTGAATATGTTAAATATAAGAGGCCCCTGGATAGAACCCTGGGGGACTCCTGTTAGAATAGGTAGGAAGGAGGAACATGAGTGTGCCATCTGACAGACTGGAGACTTGTATGGGAGAGTGAT
This sequence comes from Protopterus annectens, assembly GCF_019279795.1. Taxonomy (NCBI): domain Eukaryota; kingdom Metazoa; phylum Chordata; order Ceratodontiformes; family Protopteridae; genus Protopterus; species Protopterus annectens. Next base: position 640,797,132 of record NC_056746.1, on the reverse strand, counting down.
TGAGAAAGGAAGAGGAGGAGTTTGTTTTTTGGGGGGGTGGGCGTTTAAGATGCGTTGATTTTCTGCAAGCCATCTTTTAAGGGACTGGAAAGAGGCTTGGGTAAGTAAGTGAAGGTTAGAGATGTTGTCAGAGATGGAGATAAGTGTAGAGTCACCTACATATTTTAGAAGAGATTAGTCAGTGCAAGATGTATGGAGTTTGTTAGTGAATATGTTAAATATAAGAGGCCCCTGGATAGAACCCTGGGGGGCTCCTGTTAGAATAGGTAGGAAGGAGGAACATGAGTGTGCCATCTGACAGACTGTAGCCTATTGGTGAGGTAGCTGGAGAACCAGCTGAAAGTGGAGGTTGAGAGCTTGAGGGTGGATAGTTTGGTGAGAAGTTTAGAGTGAGATACAATATTGAAGGCTTTAGAGAGGTTAAGGAATAGACAAGAAACATGGTTGTTGTCTCTAGCTTTGGCTGCAGTGTGGATAAAAGATAGAAGGGCTGTAGATGTACTGTGGTTTGGCCATAAACCATGTTGTGTGGTAGTCAAAAGGTTTTCTTGGATAAGATGATTAAGAAGCTGTGTGTGAATGCATTTTTCTAGAATTTTAGAAAGTGGGGAAAGGATGGCTATAGTTCAAAAGTTGAAAGGGTCTGTGGAGTTTCCTTCTTTATGTCATGGAATGTGTAGAAAGATTTCCATATGTTGGGGACTGTGGCTTCTTGAATGGATCTATTTATTAGTATAGAGATAGGATAGGCTATAGAATCTGCAGCAAGCATGAGGAAGATGGAAGGTAAGTTATCTGCAAAAGGTGAACATGGTTTAAGGTTGAGCAGAAGTGATCTAATATAGGCAGTGGGAACTGGTGTTAGTGAGAAGAGGGTTCTAGTATCTGGTGTAGGAGGGGTGGTGGTGGATTAGTGTGGTGGGCTATGAGAGTAAGTTTGCCGATAGAGTCTATAAAAAAATTATGAAGGGAGGCAATTTCTTGAGGGGTGTTTCTTGGGTAGGGGTTGAGGGAGAAGGATTTCCAGGGTGAAGAATTTTATTGGTAGAGGTCCAGAATTTTTTGGGGTTGGTGCAAGTAGTTGCTTTGGGCCATATTGTAGAATGTTTTTCCTGTCAGTGTTGATTTGTTTTTGTTAGGTTTCTGAGTTCTTTATAGTTTTAGAGAAGTGCTGAGGATTTGGATTTTATCCAGGATTTCCAGACACTATCACTTTTGTGCATAATGGAGTAAGTCTCTTTTAAAAGCCAGGAGTCATAATTTGCTTTTATTCTAATTTTCCTTATGGCTGCTAGAGAGTTAAGAATATCTAAGAAGATTTGGTTGAATTTGTTTACTGCCTTCATTTATGGGAAGGTGGTGGAGGAAGGACTAGTTAATGGATGAGAGTCTGTTGTTAAAAGTCTCAGAATTAAACCTAGAGAGTTTCTGGTAGTCTTGGTATATATGAGACTTGGATGGGAAGATGGTCGCTTAAGGAGTTTATTAGGATACAGGAGTGGTGGTATGGGTTAGGATCAGTAGCAAGGATCCAGTCTAGGATTGAGCTGTTACTAGAGTTTTTATTTATGCGAGTAGGGAATGTGATGAGCTGGGGTGAAACCATGAAGACTGATGCTAAGGTTAAGGGAGTCAGACATTAGTTTTGTCCAGTCAATATTTACACCTCCAAGCATGGCAGCTTCATAGGGTATATTGTGGGAGATCCATGATGGTATATGCTCAAGGATGGGGATATTATTACCTCGTGGGATGTAGATGGAGGGTATGGCAAATCTTTTATGGGTGTTTAAGTGACAGTTGATAATTAGTAGTACAGCTAGGTGAAAGTTAGGTAGAGAAATAGGTAGGTGAGAGGTTAAGTTGATTACTATAGAATATGGCCATGCTTAATTTGAGGAGACCCATGTATGAGATAAAACATTTAGGAGCTGCCCTCCAGTCCATAGTACAGGGGAGTAGTCCTAGGGTAAATTTTCTATTACCCATCCATAAATCCAGATTGTGCTGAATATGGACAGGAATGACCTTTGTAGATGGGGAGTCTATTCCACAGTGTTATCCTCTGTGACTTGTCCCTTCAAACAGTTCTGTTGATATTGTAGAAAAGGTTTAGATCCCTAAACCAAGTATTTATGATGCCATTTAACTTGCTGATGCACTGTAAATCCATCAGTAATTAATGGAGGAAGCATTGCATGCCAGACAGAGATCACCTCGTAGCAGTCTGTTGGATACTAAGCATAGTGACAGGGCTCTGAGTCGGCCCATGTAGTGCATATTGTTTAGGCCTCTGTAGCCTTTTTGTAAGGTATCTCTGTAGGCGTTCCAGTTGTTACATGTGTCTGGAAAGATGCATACCAAAGTGGGCATTATACTCAACGATCGTCTGTAGATGGACTGAGTAGAGGGGGAACAATGACATCTCTAGATCTAGATGCAGTTCCTTTGTTTATAAGTTGCAGAATATAGGATTTTCTTATGACATGACTGAGCCACCCACCAGGAAGGTTTGTCCCAAACAAACAGACTGAAACTAAATGCCATAAATACATTACTGTATCCTTTAGGAGGTAGGATACCCTGAGGAATGACCTCATACTTAAGAGCTGACCCAGTTTTTCAGGGATTTTGGGAACTAATGTAGATGGTGTCAAAGGCTTTTGCCAGGTGTGTTGAGTACCATTTTACCTTCATCCTTTGCTATGGTGACCTTTACAGAAAACTTCACTAGTTTGAGTAAGTGTAATCTGCCCTTGACAAATCCAAACTCAGATGGGTCCATTTGTCAGCACAGTGCACTGATCAAACACGACCAATTATGGGCTTGGCCCTGATTGTAAGTCTAAGTACAGAGAAAGGTGAAAAGAACTGATGTACAAACAAGATAAGAAAAGTAAAGTTATAGAGCGTGGTAAGAACAAACTGATATTCAACCAGGGTTACATTATACTGTTAAGAAAAAGGTAAGCAAAGAGACAAAGGTGTCCAGTGCAAAATACTAATGAGTAGAATGAATCTATACAATTATACAAAAATGCATTGTCAAAGGGAGGCATGACAACCGAAAGAGAGAGAGAGAGAAAGAGAAAACTGAGTTAAACTGAGAAGATGTCTGTAAAGTGAAATAAGTGATATGACATTTATCCACGTACATTTGCTTTTTTAATAAAGAATTCTTTCAACAAGGGTCTGAACTTTGAGTAATTGATGAGTTTCACTGGGATGGTAAGGAGAAATTTCCAGAGTTTGGTGGCAAGTATACAGAAACTGTGGTCTATGTGCTAGAGTTTAGTTCTGGAGGTTTGGGGACTGGGACAGAATTAGATTGGCTTCTAAGGTTCTAACCAGAGGGGTGTTTGTAAGGAGTTTATAGGCGAGGGGAGAAGGGGCCTTGGTATATATATGTTTAAAAAGAGGTGAGCCAAGAAGAATGTCAGTTATTTGTTGAAAGATAGCCATTTGGCCTTCTTGAGTGATTGGAAGTGGTGCTCTAACTGTGAAGAATTTGTTACAAAGTAGCATATTTTATTCAAAATTGTTTGTAGGGTTTATATTCGGAGTTTTTTGGTACCTTGAGCAGAGGCCTGTAAAATGATAACATTACATAATCTACTCAAAGCAATAGAAAATCTATTTTATATATTTCATTCTGTTAACACTTTCATTGCCAATTGACCAGCCCACCAAGTCATCTAACTGAACTCAAACAAAAAGTAGTTTCCTGTCAGTTAAAAATGTCTGCCAAACCAAGTCTACACTTCTTTGTACAATATTTCAAATGCTGTCCCTGTATCTGCAAAAGTTTTAGCCATCATGCCCCCCCCCCCATTTATAAACAAAATGACTATGAGATTGCAGAACTGTGGAGAAAGGAAGAATTCCTAATCCCTGTTGTACAGTGCGCTTGTCCAGAAAAATAGTGACACTTTTTCATGACCACTGCACACAATCCATCAGGACACAGGTCAGTCATCTTACATAGTTACTTTTCACCAATTGCATGAAACTCACACACAAGTATAGAAAATAAATTGCAATAGGCTATCAGAAGACGCAGTATTAGTCTACATGACTGAATCACCTTGATCCAGTGTCTGCACCACTGAATGGCCAGCTCAGTCATTGTATGCAATCTGTGGTCCATGTTCTCCTATCTAGACTATATTGTGCACCACATTTGATGTCCAAATTGGTTGTTCATGACTCTTCCCCTAATAGTGTCATCCAGAGTCTGTTCTTCTGTCCACAACTCCATTAATTTTTAGTTTCAGTCTGTTGTCATACCTGTCAAGTTCAGCATGGAAGGATAAGAGTAAACTCAACTCCTTTCCTTCCTTAAGGATGGATCACGTTACATGTTTTTGGAAGATGTGAAGACCCCACACAGACATTGGGAGAACATACAAAGTCCACACAGACAGTGACCAGAGGTTAGCACTGAACCCCGGGCCTGTAAGTTGAAGACCTTATCCATTATACCACTACCTCTTTCCATCTATTTGCATCAAGTCCTTGTAAAACTGTATTTCCCCATTCATAGCTGATAGTGAAGGTGAAATAAGAACCCGGTCTAAAAGAAGTATGAAGTGGACTAAGGAAAATTAAGTCAGGGAAAGCATCAGGCTCAGATTAAATGATGGCAGATATGATCAAGATGTTGAGTGCCTTAAAGAAGTAATGGCTCCTAAGGGTACTCCTTATGGTATGGAGAGAGAGAGGACTGTCCCAGATAACTGGAGAATAAATATTCTAGTGGGTTTACCTTCATAATGCCGATCACGTTATGGTCAACCCAGCTTCCACGAATACCAAACTGCGACTCTACAAAATGTCAAACACCAAATTTCCGAACGACAAAATCTTGCCCCCTTTTTGACCCATGCATGTTAGCACTGGTGTGGAGGTGTGGCATGGTCAGAAATGTCAAAATTTGAAGTTTTTTCGACATTTGATGGGTTCTGGTTTTGTGGAAATAGTTCGGTGATGTGGCCGGTCAATTATATGTGATCGACATTATGAAGGTAAACCATTCTAGTGCCAGTGTATCAAAATAAAGTGGATGTTCACACCTGTAGGCAGTAAAAGGATAATCCTAAACAGTAGGAGGTTCATTAACACTTTTGGTTCCTGAGATCATCAAAGCCAGGAAACCACTTGCTTCCTGAGAGCTTTGTTCCAAAATTCACTCATTAAATTTATAATGTCTGATAAATGATGTGAGTTACAAAAAATGTAAAATATGGTACCTGCATGGTAGACAATGAGCTATACACTGGTGTTAGTTTATCATGCAGATTTATGAAAGATAAAAATGTGTTTTGTTTGCCAATCAGTGCTAGAATTAAGGTCAAACAAAGGGTTATTATTTCTTTAAATGTGCAAGACAGATCCAAGATTTCAATGACAGAATTGTTCACCTGTTCACGAGCCTTCCAATGTTGTATGACAAGAGGAGATAATAAAACCACAACAGGCACCCAAAGAGGCAGAAGGTAATAAAACACGAGCCTGTAGGTGTAAGCAGCAGCAGGTTTAATCACATAAACGCCACACAATACAAAGCGTTTTCGTCCACCAGACTTCCTCAGATGTAAAATGAAAGAATGAAGACTGTGCCTGCTTATATACCCCTCCCAATCTAATTAGTAGTTAAAACAATTGTTTAATTGACACCAATTAAATCCTGTAACTAAAATATTCATGACAACCTTTTCCACAAATGCAGATGAAAGTAGATAAAAACATGCACATTTTTTAAAAGAACTTTAAAATAAATATATAAATACTAAAACCATCACAATGTGTTGGACAAATAAATAAACTTGAATCAAAAACCAACAAAAAGAACTTGCAAGACATTATATATACTTATTTTATAGTTTTGCAGCTCTCATTTTTAAAATAGGGGCAATGGATATGTATTCATTCAGCCCTGGGAATCTATTGGCTTCCAATAACAACTGCCAAAATATATTGTATTGTGTGGCGTTTATGTGATTAAACCTGCTGCTGCTTACACCTACAGGCTCGTGTTTTATTACCTTCTGCCTCTTTGGGTGCCTGTTGTGGTTTTATTGGTTCCTGGTTCTGTGGCACCCTTTCCTTGGAGTTTTTGGATTACAAGAGGAGATAACATACTGCTGTTTTGTGATGTTACCAGATCTATGCAAGTTATGCATATAATAATGTCACAGTATTTCAAAACAATAGTAATCTACAAAACCATTCGTACTATATGCCAAGTATCAGTGGCAACATTATGTGCCTTTGTACTATAAATAAGATAGCATTATTTGTTTACCTATAGAACACATAGCTTTTATGACATTAATACAGTTATGAAATATAGTTAATAGTCATAATTGTTTTTCCAAAAGAGCCTTTGCATTTCAGAATGTCTTCACATTACCACTCATGTTGTAATGACATTTTTACTAACACCTACTACTTGACTACACCACCCCAACAAGCCAGTATCATACTCAGTTTTTGCATTATTAAAGTAAACATGGAAATGTTATATTTTTCATAACTTTTTGCAAACACTCTCTGTTAACTCTAGCTCTGCACATCCCATTTTACTAGAGTGCCTATTAAATCATGTCAGCTTGTAGATGCCACATTGCTGCCTTAGTTTTGTGTATGTAACTTTACAAGAACTTCAGAAATTATATTTTGAAAACAGTGACGGGTATGCTTGTTTCAGGAGTAAAGGTAAGTCTCCTGTAAAGATGAATGTACTCTTAAAGGAAGCAATGAGTTAAACTCCAGTCACACTGTATGAAAAAATATATTTTGTTTTGCCAAACAGTGCTAGTATTATGGTCAAAAAAAGGGTTATATCCAGGGTGGAGACTGAAATGTGTCCAATGGGATCAGTGCTCTACCCCGGTTGACATATTCAAAACAAATAAAAATAAAGTGCTGAGGAGGGTAACTGATAAACGAATATGTAGAGTAATAGAAAATAAGATGGGAGATGAGTAGTTTGAAGTTAGATCAGGGTGAAGTACAACTGACATGATGTCTGACTTGGGATGACTAGTAGAGATGATGATAGAGATGGGGAAAGAGTTCAAAAGGGCATTCATAGACTTGGAGAACACATATGACAAGCTCCCAAGGATCCTGATTAGAGCTGTTCTGTGATGGCTTGAAGTTCTGGAAACATTGGTAGATAGTGCATGTTATGTGCAAGGACACAAATATACAAGTAGAAACAGTGTTTGGATTCACAGAAGGGTTCTCAATGGAAATTGGTGCACATCGGGGTTCATGTCTCAATCCACTCCTGTTTATACTGGTGAAGTGCTACATTAAGAAACAGATCAGAGGGGTCATATCAGCAAAGCTATTTTATGCAATGTGCCACTAGAAGCAGATTCTGAACAGAAACTTCGGCCAATGTGCCACTAGAAGCAGACTCTGAACAGAAACTTTGTAGGTTTACCCCGGGGGTCACCCCTGTATCGCTACTTAACAGAAGCACAGTAAACTAATTTTAATAAGTAAGGGGGTCTTCAATGTGTCACTACTAGACAAAGGCACAGTATTCTAAATTTATTCTATACACCTTCGTACCACTACATGGGGTGGCGAAAGCATAGCCTAGTACTAAACTATGAAACTATGAATGATAAGGACTAGAAAGTAAAACTGAAGAGACATAGGATGGACAAGGCAGTTGTCATGCAAGCAACTGGGGAATCAGAAGAAGCTAAAAACTGAGACAGAAGGGAAATAGTGGAAAAGGTTAAAACCTTCAGGTGTTTGGGATCATGTATAATTATGAGTCACTCCTTGTTTAGACATTGTGCTCCTGCTTAGTCATTTTTATACTGCAGCACTTGGTACTGTTATAAACTGAACAGCAAGTCTCAATATAAAGCATTACTGGGGGTAAGAGATGATGAGTGTGCCACCCACAGAACATTTAGATATATGAAATCAAATGGACCTTTTTGACAGCTTTTAGCATGCTAGATGTGATTTAATTATTCAGAAATAAGATATATTTCTTAATATAGTGAGTAGTAATCATTTTAAACATCCCATTACTCTGTGTTACAGCTGCTACTTCTATCCTTCATATGTGTAACAGCCAGTTATTTAAATTTAATATCTGTAAACATCTGAAAAAAAGAGTAAATACAATCAAATGAATACAAGATACTAATTGTAAAACTTATTTTGCAGAATCAGGAGATCATTCCTCTCAACTCTCCAGAGTTTTGCAGAATGTCCGGATTTTTGCTTCATATTTGTGGTCTGTTGCTAATAAATTGTGTGGTTTAGTGGGAAATCATTGAGGATTGAAGTAATTAAATAATTGCAAACTGTTGAGTTTCAGACTTCCTGTCCTTCAGAAAAATGCCTGCTATCACAAGTCCTGTTATCTTAGCAACTTTCTGAGTTTATAAGAGCAATATTTAAAGTCTGAACTTGATTTTGGGTTTTGTTCCGCCATTATTTTTGGCTTTATCCAGATTTTTTGTGCTAAGGGTTTGAGATATATGCTGGAGGTAAATGATCCATATTCAAGTAGAAAATGTCTATTCTACTGACTGGTTAGTTCTGGAGTTTTCTAGAGCATGCTCCTTCTTCTCCATTTGACTTCAGTGTGACTGAGCAAGTCACTTAATCAGAAATTGCTCCAGGGTCACCCCTGGAAAGGGACACTTGTGTCCAGTGAGCTTACCCAGATAAAACTATATAAAATAACTAAATACAAAAATAAAACTAATGTTCGTCTGGTGGTGTATTTTTCCTATATCCTTCACATGAAAGCTGTATATAGTTTGCTTGAAAACCTCTTTATGTTTTGTATGGAGTGTTCACTACTATTAATCCTATAGAGGGTTACATATCCTATCCAGCTATAGGCCACTCTCCATGTCTCAAGAAGTTCACTATACATACTGGGACCTACTGGAGACACTTACCATCCAACCTAGAACCCTACTCCTAGGAGTCTTTAATTGTTCTTTTATAAGACTGGAAATCCTACATGGCATCAAATCAAGAGGCAGAGAGATTATTGCACTTTGTAAATACAAATACCCCGGATCAAGTAGTGAATACACCCACCAGAGGATCCAGCATACTGGACCTAGTGCTCACAAATATGGAAGCATGTTGCACTCCTACCAATATCACATCCTCCCTGGTAAGGTCCAGCTATAAAGCTGTCTCCTTCGAAATCAAAATCAACTCTGTAATCCCATTAAAACCAGTAACAGTTATGAACTATTCCAAGGCAAATAACCTTTTATTCAGTGTTTTTTTTTTCAAAATTCAATGCTTCTTCAAACCCAGAGAACACGACAGTTTATGCCGAATTGTTCTCCGAAACTTTGTACCACGATTTTAATGGCTGCATAGAGGCTGCTGTACCTACCAGAAGTAAATCCAGGACTAGCCCTAGAAAAAAATTGCCTGGTGGCATCCCAAATTAAACAGAATATATAACAAAAGGAAAATAATTATGGCAGAAATATAACTCCCATAAACATAAAAGACTCTGTCATCAAACTAAACAGGCAACTAAGGGCTAATTAAGTAAAAGCAAAGCCAACTTTGACATTAAGATAGCCTCCCAAGTGAAAGATAACCATAAGGCCTTTTTCACCTATTAAAGTACATTCTGAAAGAGCTTTGTTTTATCATTACCCACTGTGTTTGTGCAGACGCTGTAGTCATTTTTGATATTTATTCCTACTTGTGGTTACTTCAGCTTGTATTTATCCACTAGAGTGATTTTGTTTTGATTTGCGTTCTTCAGCTATGTCAGAAATCTCAAGGGCAGCACACAGCAATGTGCTGAACTGTTGGTTAATAGTGCCACATTCACCGAGCCTGGCAATATAGCGAAACTGTTAAGAGGACAAATTCAGTTACATCTTTACCCCACCTCCCACCCCAACCATCCCCCCAAGAATGCTCTCAAAAATTACCCCTCCAACTATAACTAGGGAGCATGTACTGGCTGCGCTTGCTAAATCCATGAACACTGCCTCATTGGTCCCTGATAGCATCCTGGGATGCCTCCTGGACAGTCTAAAACATGACTTATCAGGACACCTGCAATCATTATTTAACTATAGTCTTAAAACAGGCTTTGTGTCAGGTGAATGGAGGACTGTGACAGTCATCCCCCTTCATAAGGGAGGGCCTTCAACAGACCCTGGAAACTACTGACCCATTGGTCTGCATTAGTCTGACTAGTCTTATTTGTAAAACCATGGAAAGAATTATCATGGAAATTATCAACAAGGACATTGGAGACTTCCAGACACTGGATCCATTCCAATTTGGCTTTGTCAAAGGAAAGCTGTGCTTACTGAATTAGGTGGACTTCTTTGAAAAGGTCTCTAAGGCAACGGCTGAAGGGGTGATTCACTGACTGCCTCTAATGGACAGAGGCAGTTAGCGAATCACCCCTTTATAAATCAGATTTGTGGTCACATTTAGGTTGCATGTCTACTCTTATAAGGCCCTAGTGGTCATTAGCCTAGCATCCACTCTGAACCTAGGAACCTAGAAACAAGCAAAGGGGTCCCTGTTGAAATGTTGGTGTCTACAACTGCGATCTTCAGGCCACCAAGACTCAAACTGCAAATATGGGAAAGTGTTTTAATCCAAGATTATGGTACCTTAAAGTCTCCCCTTGCTGCAAGATAGTGTAACTTCAGAGTAAGTAAATATATATTAATAGGGTTATAAGATTACAGCCTACACAATGGTGTGTGCAGGGAGAAAAGTCCTCTTGCAAACCTACTGTAATGGCTTCACAGTGAACTTTTAAGATGCACTGTATATCATTTGACAATCAGAGTTAATTTTTTCCATAGTTAAAGGACTCACGAGTATGGGTCTCATACATGTGATAGGGACTGTATTCAAAGACCTAACTGAGGTCAAGGCTGAAGTCACTGCATCATTTAACATGGACTGGATCAAGCAACGTGTACTGGCCTTGACCTAAGGCACCACAATTTGGGGCAGAAATATTTATGCCTGCCATATGACTCACAATTATGTTATGTAAGAATGATAAGAATAAAAGAGGTTTGACCTGCTCTTCAGCTACAAAGAACTAAGCCTTCACAATTATTCTACAGCCAAACAGGACTGCAGGTCTTTTCTTAGAAAAGGAGGGAGAATAATTGGGAAGGGTTGGTTTTCTTCAGAAAGATGGATTCCCTTTGAAATTATCACATTGATAGTACACCCATAAAAGAAGACCCAGTTATCAGTGATCTGGGAACACATGTTGATTAAACCTGACCTTTGATCGCATGTGTCCCCTGTGGTGAGAAAATCATTCTGTACTACAAAACTTATAAGTAAGGGGCATAAGAGGCATTGTATTCAGGACCAGGGAGGTCATTGTTCCACTGTGCTCAGTTCTCATTAGACCAATCACTGAGTACATTGTACCATTTGGCATGTACCTGATCAAGTGCTTGCTACAGCTTGTGAGACCACACAGGCTCCTTACAAAAAGAATACAGGGAGTAAACAACAAGTCCTGTGCAGATCGTCTCAAAGGCCTATCTCTGTACTTGGTCTCTACTTGTCAGCAGTTTATGCATAGTTTATGAGGCAGCCACTGACCCCACACTGATGGATTTGTTTCACATCTGTAAAACAAATAGCATCAGAAATACCCAGTCTAATAGTTTAAACCTCGTCTATGACATAAACAGGACAAGTTCGAGGGACAGGTATATATGTCAAAGATTATCCCTTCTCTGGAATAGGCTTCCCATTTATGTGAAGCAAAGCTCATCCCTAGCCCTATTTAAATGTAAATTTAACCAATGGATGGGAAATCGCACAAATAACCCTGTTTTTTTACCAATGTCCATGATGGACAGGAGCAGCCTGTGAATGGTTGATTTGTTCAAGCCTATATCATAAAATTCCTTGGGGTATTGATACATGTCAGCAATATTTTTGTAAATTTAACATACATTTGACTAGGCTTAAAATGGTTCTTTTGCTGATAGCTTAGTAGCCTCCTGTGAACCTATGAGAAGAGCTACAGGAAAAGCTTGGTAGAAGTCCATAGCACTAATTTTCTGAACTAAATGGCCAAACTACATCAAGCATCATCACAAACAGCATATTCCACTGTATATCTCATGGCCACTCTAGTATATTCCTGAAAGTTTGTGCTGCCTTCCTACCCCTCATCCTGCCTGCCCCCACACTCTTCTTCCTGGCACCTGACCAGCCTGCTTATTCATCCTGTGCCATTTCCTTCATCTTGCAGACCACTTTCAGCTCGGGTAACCATTGATTTACAAATAAGACCATTTCCTGTTCCCGCAGGTGTCCTGTCCTGTTGCAGGGATGGCATGCATGTATTCTCTGTAACATATTTACAGCCGTTACCACTCTAAGATGTATGCACGATACTGGCCTCTGTAGCCTTCCCTTGCTGTACCTACTGGTAGCAATTCTTTGTATCAGTGTTGTTGTCTTTCACAAGTACCACATTTTGCACTGCTGATTGGACCACTTTAAAGACTCTAATAGCTAATCCTCCTCCCCCATTTACTGACCCTGGCTAAAAAGTTCAGTGGCACTGAAACAGAACAATACTCACTTGTAAATCAGATCACAATCACTACTTCTGGCTGCTTTATTAATTGCCTGTGACATCTGACATCTTGCTCAGCAGCTACCACCACTAGCCTCAGTTTTATTGAGACCCTCCATCTCTTTGTGGTAACTATATTTGCTTCTTTACCTGCTCCTAGATAAGTGCTTATATTTCAGTTAGCCAATCACTGCGCAGTCTGTCTGTGGAGGAATAAGAAAGACAGCATGGAAAACAAAATTCACCTAATATCCTTTTGGTCCTTCCATACCAAACTTCTCTATACCGCCTCACAATTTTAATATTAAACAATCACTTATTGCCACATTTTAATTTTACAGCATTACATTTATGCTCCTTCATCTGGTTATAAAAATGTTTATTATGTTATGTAAAAAACATGTCATCATTTATAAGTATTACAGAAAGTTTTGAAGTGCTTCTCCAGGCGTACCTCACTTTGTCTTCTGTCAACTTTAAGCAATTTTGCTGGTGGTTTTGTCTGACAGTTAGATCAAAGAACTCTGACTTATTAATGAGCTGCTCCCTGTTTCAGGGTACAAGGTTTGAATCTTTCCTCCTTCATTTGCACACTAAGATTTTGAGCAGGTTAGTTAACCAAACAGTACTTTGAGCAATTGTGAATTTGGGTTAAGCTCCTTAATAGTTTATTGGACTGCAGGCCTGCCAGCTGCTTATGAGACCCATGCTAAGTCCTTTCTTGTTACTACTCCAGCCTGTTCTACTCCTAATAATACTTTGAGTCACTACTTGGGAACAAGGAACTTAATCTGAACGTCAGAGGAGTAGCTCAGGACTACTGAGAAAAATACCACTTTTAATGGAGAGAGTTGTAGATACAAGGCACGACCTCCACAGATAAAACATGGGTTAAAACCAACAGTAGAGTTAAAAAATGTGTGTTTTGGGGCAGCAAATATAGGATGTGTGCAGTGAAGAAGAAGAGAAGTTTCTGTTGGTATATAATTAACATCTTATCCAACAAGCATTGATATTTGCTGACTTGGGGCAAGCAGCCCTTACCTGTTGCAGAAGTCTGTGTTTTATGTATGGGTCTATTACTCTGAGTCCATTCAATTCTCCTTTGTATGAGGAGGGTTTACAAGCTAATTGTGATCATTTTGATAATGATCAGACACACTAGCTTTCTTGGCGTCTCCTGTGTTATGTTTAGTTTGTGGCCATATTAAGGCAACAATTCAAGGATAATGACCAGTCACACTAGTCTTCCTGGCATTTCTCTGTAACAGGAATGCTTACACCTTGCTCGCAGCCATATTAAGTCCATGATCCTAGGATAATGACCAGTCACACCAGTTTTCAGTCGTTCTAGAACTTGTCACCATTTCTGAGGGAGTGCACTCATTATTACTAGATTAGAGTTGTCAGCTGGGAATTAATTGCAGAGCATGGCAAAGCTATTACTTATTATTATAAACCATTTTTCTTAGCCGTGCTAATGTAATTTAATTTAGAGATGTGTTTTTCTTCCTTTAAGACAAGGATCTGTCAGACTTTAATAGCCCAGTCAAGATGTTACTGTGTTTTACAAGCGGTGACCAACATAATTGGTTTATTTTAATTTCTTTCTATAGAATACCTAATTAAATGCTTTGTTGTGTCTCATTTTGCTTGTGTTTATAACTGTGTTGTCAGTCATGGCTAGACATTAAACTTCAGTTCATCCCTTTGCTTAGCTGTCCAAGCTGCATCATGTGTTTAGGTATGGCAAAGACGAGTAGTTTGCATGCTGCTTTAGGGTTACTGTGTTTGATACTGACACTGTATTTTCTTTTCTGAATAATACTCCTTGCTCTGAATTTTGCTAGCATATCTCAAACACCGATTATCATTTAATACTGTGAGTAGTACCCCATTCTTTATTCTCAGTAGCTTCTGCTGTGTATTCTCACAAATTACCCCTCCCTACTTTAAATAAATGGTTGCTATCCCAATGGCTTCTGCATTCTACAATAAATCTGAAATTCTTCTAAAATATCTTACTTAATTGACACTGCCATCCTTTAGCCTGAAATTAATTTTTGCTTTTCTGCATCATGTCTTGCTATGTATATTATATATTATATTATATTATATTATATTACTGCCCCTGCATTATTATTATTACTGCTTTTTTTCCTGTGTTTGAACCCTACACTCCGCCCATTACATTGTTTCCATTTTAGAACAGCTAACACGTCTGTACGTTATGACTGCACCAATGATAACTGGCTTTGGCATGCAGCAGATTAAATGAATTTCATTTAGATTACATCTGCATTTCTTTTCTTTGAAATCCTAAGGAGCACAACGTGCAGGACAAACTTATTATTTGCAGATGATATAAAGATAGGTGAAATCAATGGGGGATGGGAGAGCTAATTAAAAAGGGATCTGCAGTAGCTGTTGAGTGACCTGGTTATTACAGCCGGAGAATATTACCTGAGTTCAGAATAAAGTGTCAGCAAAATCTTGCTCTAAGAGCTGGGTGAGAGTAATATCTAAGAACAGTTATAATGGTGGTAATAAATCAGGTCAGGAGCAGAAGGGCATCTAAAGCTATGGCAAACAGATTTATGGGCTTCATCTGGAGGGACAAAGTTCGCACTGAGAAGGTGGTTATGCTTCCATTATACATAGTAATGATTAGATCACAGATTGACTACTCCATTAAGATTTTGTGTCCACGTAAAGCTACTGTAATGAGTACCAAGAAAGGGTATTAGGACTTTGAAATGGGTGATGGGGAGAGGCTGGAACAATTATATTTGCTTTCTCTTTAAGGACAAGTGAACGAATGCAACAAAAAAACTTGAAATCTAAAAATAGAGGAAACAAACGGAAAGCTAAAAATCTACTTGTTTATTGCTGTAATCAAACCACATTAAGTGCTTTCGTCCTGGAAAGGACTTCATCAGAATGTACAAAGAAATCAGTGAATCTAATAGATAGAGAGGCTAACCCAACAACCTAATTACCTACCTAATACAGTTTTAAGGCTATAGTTCTACCATATTAGGTTCAAGCATTTTTATATACAGATAAAAACTTCCCTCAACTACTATGCACAAGAAATTATTGTGAAAAGTAAAAAAATAAAAAAAAAGTTGTTTTAAAAAGATTTAAACAAATTCATCCAAAAACACACGTAAATATAAACACATAGGAAAAGCAAAGTATAAGTGTGTATGAGCCTATAATAATCAAAAGGGCACTAACCTAAGAAAAATGGAACTTCTATCATTAATCAAGGCAATGTTCCTACCAACGTGCTAAAGGGCCCACATGGCTTGTAACCTCAAGACACTTCTTAGAGATACAACATTGTTTAAACCTGGGAAAACAGTGGCATGGCACCTAAGCTGCCATTTCAATTCCTTTAACTCTAAAAATTCATCTCCTGGTCCCCCCTCTAGGGCCCAGATTAACATGATCAATAATTATAAATTTGAAGGAATGGGTAGGGTTACTATTGATATGCTTAAATAGGGCATTCTTATTATCCCTTTTGTTAACACAATATTGGTGTTGATAAATACAGTCCCTGAGGGCTCTTTTGGTCTTAAATAAAAAAATATAAAATCCTTCACAGCCCTGACACTTGGCAACATAAATGACATCCTTACTGTCACAATAATATTTATGTGACAGTACAATATTACCATGGCCTTGTAGAAACAAACTCATGCCTTCCAAAACATGTTTACATTGCCCACAATGGCCACATTTGACCATCCCACCATTATTGCCCCTCAAGTGGGGCCTCGGGATCGTGCCGAAAAAAAAAAAGTGGAAAAATCAATTTTGAGAGAAATCTGCATTTTGCCATTATAGTCAATGGCATGCAGAATGGAAACAATACCAGGGAATAATGGTTGCTAAGGGGAAAGGCCCAGCCTAAGAGTGGTAACTATGGAATAAGGCAGTGGTATATGCAAATGAAGGGATTTATACTGACTCTGCAAATTCACAAATTTCTTCTAAGTGTCAGACTGCACCTAACCGTGTAGATGCTCTAACACCACCGTGTAGACAGTAGGAGCAGCTAACACAAAAAGGGGGTGTGTCATGCTTGCTATAAGCACATTGGAGCTCAGTAGCCTGTGTTTGCCCTTAGCTAAGCAAAGCTAAGGAAGGGGGTGTGTCTGAGGCTGTATCGTCTTATTCCATAAAATGCAGAGTGTGTTCGTGTCCAGGGAGGGCCAGTTCTGCTTAAAAGTGTTTACTTTAGCTAAACAGGTGTGTGCAGCATGCACCGGGGCCTAAAATAAAAAAAAAATAAAAAAAAAAAAACATAGAATAGCAGAACTGTTTACATTTGAGCACTGGGAATGTGCGGCATGCATCAGGGCTTAAACAGGGAGGAAATGGGAAGGGGAAATAGCAGAAGGAAGGCAATCAAGGAGAACTACCATAACTGGTTGGTGAAATGTATCAGAATCAGCCAATTGCACAGGCAGCAGCCCAACACACTACTATAAACTATGCAAACACCTTTCAGTCTGTTATTTCTCACAAACTCTACACCACTGGTGTACACATTCGGGGGAATTTTAGACAGACAAAACTAACAAAACATGTTAGGGGCTGCTGTTGCTCTGATTTATCACTATGTGCTAGAGATTGCGGTTGGTGAGGAGGATAATGCTGACAACCAACTCATACTGAGGAGGAGGAGAAGAATGTTCAGTCCCAGGGTAACCTACCAAGAGCTACATGATCTGGAGATAGTAGAGTACTACAGGGTGGACAGGGACATACTTCAGCAACTTTTTGAGCTGTGTCGGCCTCATCTCAGAGCCAGTACCAACAGAGGGGAACCCATCCCAGTGGATACCAAGGTATGTGTAGCCTTAAGAATACTAGCTACAGGTACTGTCCAAAGACCAAATGGGGATATCATGGTGGTCTCACAGTCATCTGAGTCCAGGATACCCCACCACTTCCAGGATGCCATGCAACCACATGCTGCTGAGCACATTTACTTCCCCAGCACCCATGAGGAGAGGACCAGCAATATGCATCTCTTCCACCATGTAGCAGAATACCCGGAGTTACTGGGGGCCATAGACTGCATGCACATCCACATCAAAGCACCACCCGGTGACCAGGGTAGGGTCTACCTAAACTGCAAGGGGTTCCACTCCATCAACTGTCAGGTCATGTGTGATGCCCAGAGCATTATCATGAATATGTGTGTTGGCAGCCCTGGAAGCTATCACGACTCCCACATCTGGTATTTGTCACAGTTGTACCGGGCGTTTGTCAGTGGGGACATCCCATCTGGCTATCTGGTGGGGGATGCTGGCTATGCACTGGAGCCATAGCTGATGATACTCATCAGAAATATACACACACCCACACAATAATGCTATAATGAGGCACATGCACAAACCAGGATCATTACAGAGCATGTGTTTGGGATGCTGAAGTCATGGTTCTGCTGCTTTGACATATCTGGTGGAGCCTTGCAGTGCTCTCCAGGCACATGTGCATACATGTTCATAGTATGTGCCATGCTACACAGTATGATCCTGCAGAAACAGCTGCAACAAGAACAAAATGGGGAAGGGCCACACAGCCCCCCCCCCCACCATTGCCAAGGCCTCCACAGGCACAGATGGACTCATAAGAGGAACATCCTGAACCTGCCTGTGTAGGCAGATGGAGGCATGCCCAGTATGCACTGTCCTTGGCAAAGAGGCAACACATAGCACATACACTGACAGTCTACGACCCAAGGGACTGATCTCTCTCTCTCTGACTCACACACACAGTAAAATGGATGCCAGACATCACACCACCTATACCCTACCATATATAGGCAGTGTACTGTGTACTTCTGACATAGTCAGCTCTCAAGCACCATCATCACAACAGCCTCAGGTGCAAAGTAAGTCAGTCTCCTTAACAAAATTAATGAATGGAGTGGAATGTTCTGATAGCACATCTATGGTATTGATTCAAGCATGCAAGGGAATGGGGTGGCATACTGGGATAGCAGCAGACAACTGACAGCTCTGTAGGACAGCAGGCAGTGTATTCCCAGTACTGGCCTACCAACACCATGCAATACCACCTTAATTGACAAAGACCATTGCAGTATATGTGATGAGCCAAATAACTGGGGGTTCATAGGTCACATGCATAGATGTCAAAGTGGGGGTCCCATACACACCCCCAGCCTCACTCAGCAGATAGAAAACCATACAGAAATGCCTGGCAAAGGCCTCCACATGGCAGTATCCATGAAATCCACATCTACAAACCTTTACACAGTGATATCACAGCAGGTTTGGCAGTGGTAATATGGTTTTGAAAGGTAAGAAGTCTGAAACTACAAATGTCTATGCCAGAACAATCTGACCTGTGGTCGATACTGTTATGCCTGTAGTCTGAAAGATAGGGCACACCACTATGCTTAATGGGACCAAAATGTTAAGCAAATATCAGCACAGTCTCTGCAAATGTGTATTGTGTACAGATGTGTCACCCCCCCATAGTCCCATAGAAATGCAGTAACATGTCCCTAGCCTTAAGCAGCATCCAGAAATCATCTAGAGTGATGACTCAACACAAACATAAAGCAATTGTCAGTAACACCCACAATCAACTTACTGGTGCCATCCCAGGGTTGTCCACTGCCGGCAGCCTGGGAACATAGGCCCGTGGCAAATGCCTATACTTCACCCACAGTGCCCTGTTAGGGAGTGTCATGGGATCCATAACACCAACATAACACAGTCTACAAAATGCAAAGAAAGGCCATGCTGCTAACTGCTAGGAGAAAACATGCCAGTGTCAAAGAGCCAGAAATCTGGCTAAAGCCAGGAATAATGGGATGAAAAAGGTCCAAAGAGAAGGACACCTTTGAAATATTGCTCTAATAATGTAATAAAGTTGATGGAATGATTGTGGTAGCATGGAATGTCTGATGGGTATGAAGTCAGAAACTGCAATGTCAACTGTCAGTAATATCTGACTTCAATCCTGAGTGACTTGCAAAACACTTTTCCTTGAAAACCACACTTGTTTGCATAACCAACAAGATATATGAATCATGAATGTGGACATTCTGTGACACTCTGTACAGTCGACAGGCAGGGCTAGGAGTCTAAACATGGGAATGCACTCATTGCAGGCAGTCCTAACCCTGGAAGATGGTGACATATCTGCACCCACAGAACTCTGGCCCACAGCCATGGGGAGAAAAACACCCTTCCCTAATCACTCATCCTATGCAACATCCTGACCCCAAAATGTGGCCAGCCAAGCAAAATGAGGTGGGCCATGCATATATGTCAAACACATACCTCCAGGCTGGTCAAACAGTCTGACACACACAAGACCCTCCAAGTGCAGTCAACCTTTGAGCAGACGCCTATGCAAATCACTGGTAGCTATAGGCAGACATATCTGACCCAGGACACCCCCCCATATCTTATCCCCTACAAATCTATCTGTCTGTCACCCTGATCCTGTCTGACTTATATTACCCAACCATGGACTGGAAATCAGACCAGGCCAGAAGAGAAATGCACAAAGATTCCACTATTGTAATATATCACCAAGGTGCTGGACCATTTCCACAGCTCCAGCAGTCAATTGCTCGTAGGCACACCTCTCAACAGGCTCGATTGTGCAAGAATGCATAGCATTTAGCCCATAATGTTGGTGTGTGCATCATCCATCCTGTATTCCTCTGGTAAATCACTGTGATGATCTGAGGAGGTATGTCACGAGGTACTGAAATAATACATGACAGTGTCAAATGGCATATATGTCAGATGCCTGCTAAAACAAGCCCTGTAACCCTAGCAACCCATACATTACTGACAGAAATAGTCACACTCACCGTATGGCCCATTGTCCCCCCATTTTGATAGGCTATCTCTAGATATCCTGCACCAACAGGTTGAGAGGTATGGCCGTATCACAAAACAAACCAGACTGGAGTACAACAGTCCCTGGAATGGAGTCCCACAAGTACTATAGGTGGTCACACTGGGCATGCTGATATGCTTAGGGAAATGTCAGTAGGATTTAGGAGTGAACAGGCCTTCCCTACCCAGTGCACTTCCCATTGCCCAACTTTAGCAGTCCTGAAGATGTCTGTCACCATAGAAGTCCCTTTCATCAAGCCTCAGCCCTATAGGCTATGTGGTGCATGTGATAACTGTGTAAGACTACAGCACAAATAGCTAGTTAGGTAGGCGTTCTAATCTCAGTTCTAGCAAATGTAAAAGTGTGTGTGTGTGTGTGTGTGTGTGTGTGTGTGTGTGTGTGTGTGTGTGTGTGTGTGTGTGTGTGTGTGTGTGTGTGTGTGTGTGTGTGTGTGTGTGTGTGTGTGTGTGTGTGTGTGTGTTCAGAAGTTAAAGCTTTTGGGTCCATTCAAACCCAGTACACTTCTCCTTTCTCTGCTTTAGTAGTCCTGCAGATATTAGTCACCTTAGAAGTCCCTTTTGTCAAGCCTCAGCCTGATAAGCTCTGTGGCATGTGCGATAACTACATAACACTATTGTACAAATAGCTAGTCAGGTAGGAGTTCTAATCTCAGTCCTGGCAAATGTTAAAGTGTTTGTGTGTTTACAAGTTAAAGCTTTTAGGTCCATTCAAACCCAGTACATTCCCCTTTCTCTACTTTAGCAGTCCTGCAGATATCAGTCACCATAGAAGTCCCTTTCTTTAAGCCTCAGCCCCATAAGCTCTGTGGCATGTGTGATAACTGTGTAACATGATAGTACGAATGACTAATTAGGTAGGAGTTCTAATCTCAGTCCTGCCAACTTTTAAAGTATTTGTGTGTGTGTTTGCAAGTTAAAGCTTTTGGGTCCATTCAAACCCAGTGCATTTCCTCTTTCTCTACTTTAGCAGTCCTGCAGGTATCAGTCACCTTAAAAGTCCCTTTCTTCAGGCCTCAGCCCCATAAGCTCTGTGTGCATGCGATAACTGCGTAACATCGTAGTACAAATGACAAGTTGTTGTGTTTGTGTGAGAACCATATCCATCGGTGGGTGGATTTTGCTACTTTTTGCTGTTGCCTACACAGTACATGTCCCAGTGTTCACATTACAAGGCCCGCAGTTGTCATCCACTGTAGAGGGACCTGTAGACACTCTGCAGCGCTATAAACATAGTGCCATGTGCAATAACTATGTGACAGCATGGAATAGCTAACAATATAGGCTGCCCATCTAATCTTTGGATATCACTCCCCACTCAGGAATCATACACAAATGCAGTCATGTAGGCAGCCACACCTATATCAGTAGGTGGCCTGCAAACTGGCTCACAGATAGAACCCACAGTGTGAAAGTAGCGGACTCCATGTCAGACTGCCGAACAGTCACAAGTGGAGTCCCACAGGTTGTGGACCTGGGTTCCCTCATGTTTGGGATCTACACCTCTGAGGACCAGCCCAATACAAAGGCACCCTGGCTGACAATGTTTGCAGATGACTACAAGATAAGTGCTATTATTACCCCCCATGTGAGGATGACATCTTTCACAAAGGCCACTCTGAGACCTATGACTGTTGTCAGAACCCTGGACATAAGCTCAATGCCAGATGATGTGCCACCATCCCCTTTGGGTACAACATAGTTCCCATAAAGTAATGCATTGATGGTGGTCCACTGAACACTGATGTTGGTATAATAGAACTGGGAACACAGGTTGACAGTGAGCTCAATGGTGACCACCACAGTGCCACTGTCTTCCGAAAGTCCTTCCATGTGTCACTTCTCCTGACTCAGGGTATTGAATCCGGGAAGTAAAAGGACAATGTTTCCATGTATACTCTCCACAGCAGGCCAATCAATATGTACTCTGGCCCATTTATCATGTACCCCACTGGACACCAGCAACAACAGGAAAGGCTGCAAATGTATCTCACAAAGAGGATCTTAGGTACTACACACTTGCCCCATATGGACAGACTCCAACAACTACAATGAATCTCTGTCTCATATTGGCTACTTAAGTGTGATCTCTGCCTGACATACACAGCCATGTCTGACCCAATCCTTTCAGGAATGCCACATCCAAGGAAACCAATCTGTCCACACAACATGGCCCAGATACCTCAACCCCATCCTCACAATCACCAGGATATGCTGGAGGGGCAGGTTTACAACCCAGAGACTGGCCACACTATGGAATAGATGTCACATACATGTCAAGCCGAGCACATCACTCATCCTCTTCAAGAGAAATTAGGAAGAGTGGATGAGGAATAGAATACACACCCTGGGATCACTTCAGTGACTATACTCAGTAGACACACTGGGGAGTATCGTCAGGTGGCATGATGCCAGTGTATTCCCATGGGCTAGCCTTGTAAAGCCTCCATGGCCATTTGCCATGTACACACCTATGACTCTTTGAACTCATGGATCTCAGTACTGTAAAATGTGTGTGTGTGTGCATTAATGTGTCTGATAGTGTTTCTGAGTATGTAAACATGTGGTTGAAAGTAGTTGGTGGCCCATCTCACCCAGTACAACTACCATTGCCATACCTTACAATGCTGTAGATGTCATTCAGTATATAGGTACCTTGGGAGACTCCACAACCTATAAGCTCTGTGGTGTGTGCATTAACTGCATAATGCTATAATACCAATAACCACATAGCTAGGGGTTCTAGTATGAGTGCTGGCAAGTGTGTGTGTGTGTGTGTGTGTTATTGTGTTTAAGTGTTTATATGTGTAGGTTACAGTATTATGTGGCCTCTCTCACCCCACCTCTACCAAATGTGGTACATGTAATCAGTGGAGATATATATGTACCATGAAGAGTACCATAGTAAAAAATGTCACAAAAACAGAAATAAATTTCAAGAAAGGAAATTGTAGGACTACCCACGTTGTCTATTTAGCAATGTGCTCCACCTGTCATTGCTATTACGTGGGAAAGACAGACAGGACCCTAAGGCAAAGGATACACGACCACTATTACTGCATTCGGAAGAAAGATGTCAAGAATGCCCTGTGGAGGCATATGCAGGAGAGTATTAATTGCAATTTGTTCCACTTTGCTATATTAGATGTAGCCTCATCTAATCCTAGGGGAGGAGATGTAAGGAAAAAATTAGGAGAATTGGAGACTAGATGGCAACTAAAATTAAATGCCTCTACCCCACCAGGGCTTAATGACCATATATCTGTGAAACCGATTCTAGCCAACAATATGTAAAATGAGGTTGGCCATTAAGGTTCCGGACAAGTGATGACTGTTGCATTGGTAGAGGGGGTATGGGTATGTACCCACTTATTTCACTATCATTATTACTCTTGGTCTATGAATTCTTTCACAAATATTCTCATTTAAATGAAAGGATTGTACAAGTTATATTATTTACAATACAATATATATTTTATGTTTTTGTATTACTGTTAGGGATGCTTAATGATGGGCATTTTTATATTCTTGAGCTTAATAATAGTAAACATAGTCAACATTAGTAAATGTTTTTATGGTTTTTAAGTTTCAATGGTTTATAAGGTTAGCATACTATGCAGGAGCAATAAGATTGTTTTTAAATTACGTTTTAAATTACGTTTTAAAACAAGTATTAGCATAAGTATTATGAAATGTATTAAGAAATGAAGCACTAGCACTTTAAATGGAATGTATGCACTCATTTAATTAAGTAATTAAGTTAATAAGATTCTTATATAAAGGTTTCCCTAAGGGCAGTTCATTGTTCTGATGAAATCTACATTTGTTTAGATGAAAGCGCTCAACCAAATTAAATAAAGGAGAATCACTTATTCATTTGCATTCCACTTTTGTGTTTTGCACCTTGAATCCACCACAGAGAAACAGCTATTTGGTCTGTGTATTACATTTTGGTGGACTGTTTCTCATTTTGGTTTTTTCACTAGTGTTTCTGAGTATGTAAACATGTGGTTGAAAGTAGTTGGTGGCCCATCTCACCCAGTACAACTACCATTGCCATACCTTACGATGCTGTAGATGTCATTCAGTATATAGGTACCTTGGGAGACTCCACAACCTATAAGCTCTGTGGTGTGTGCATTAACTGCATAATGCTATAATACCAATAACCACATAGCTAGGGGTTCTAGTATGAGTGCTGGCAAGTGTGTGTGTGTGTGTGTGTGTTATTGTGTTTAAGTGTTTATATGTGTAGGTTACAGTATTCTGTGGCCTCTCTCACCCAGTATATCACCCATTGTCATAATTTGCAAGGCCTGGTGATGTCCCTCACCTTAGA
The DNA here is from genome assembly GCF_019279795.1 of Protopterus annectens. Lineage (NCBI taxonomy): Eukaryota > Metazoa > Chordata > Ceratodontiformes > Protopteridae > Protopterus > Protopterus annectens. Next base: position 640,772,261 of record NC_056746.1, on the reverse strand, counting down.
AGTACCTTTGGACAAGTTTCACCCCATAACCTCCGTGGCACATGTGATAAATGTGTAACAATGTAGTAACAATAAATAGATAGGTAGGGATTCTACTACCAGTAATAGCAAATGTGTGTGAGAGAAGAGTATCACATGTGTGTTTGTATGTGAATGATATCCATTGGATGGGCATGGATTCATATTTTATGCCATGGTACACACACAGTACATATTCCTAAGTCTACTGTATGAGGTCCACTGCTCACACCAACCATAGTGGTATCTGTAGAAAGTCATCAGCCCTATAAGCCCTGTGCAACAGTATGGAGTAGTATGGTACGAATAGCAAGATAGGTTGGTCTGCTAATGTCAGTACTGGCAAGTGTGTGTGTGTGTGTGTGTGTGTGTGTGTGTGTGTGTGTGTGTGCATTGGTGTGTATAGCAGTGGTTGTGAGTGTGTAGACTTGTATACGACACTATTATGAGTACTCTCACATCTAGTACAGCCACCATTACCATACCCCACAAGGCCATGTGATGTTATTCACCTTACAGGTACCTTGTAACAATCATCACACTAGTAGTCCTGTGCCACCTGCAATAACTACATAATAATGTGGTACCCCAACTTGATGGGTAGGGGTTCCAAACACAACACTGGTAACTGTGATCCTCTGCGTGCATTTGCGCGCATGTGTGTGTATTTGTGTGTGTGTGTGTGTGTGTGTGTGTGTGTGTGTGTGTGTGTGTGTATACAGTATTCTCTTTGCATTTGATTGACACAATATCCTCTGGGGATGAGGGCATTAGCAATCTGAGGTATGTTCCACCCACCACACTTACCATTGTCCACTATACTACAGCTGATGTCAACCCCCATAGACTGAGATACACTCCCTCAGCCCTATAAGCTGTGAGGCAAATGCAAGAACTGTTACACAGACCTGAGAAATGCGTGCAGATACAGCTGTACCCCAACAATCATGTGGTTGATGTGTTACTACACTGCCAGACCCCTTGTTGGTTATGTCTGCAGGGCCACATCCTGCTGACACACAGACACCCAGAACACAAACAGAGTAAAGCATGTGAGAACACATTTGCTTAGTGTTACTAACACCAGTAATGCATCATGACTGAAAAGGCACGCACACACTCTGATGTGTACCCATTACAAATGCCAGAAGACAGCACCTTACACAGCATGAAATAGCTACACTTTACTAAAGTCACCCTGTGCATCAGACCCATATAGGCATGTCCCTGCATTGATGGTATGGATGGCATGGATGTGGCACAGGTCTCATCATATGCACAGGGTATTGTGTGGGTTTGCCAGAAGCCTAGGCTGGGCCACATGGTTGACATCATGTTTGTGTGTTTCTGGGGTGTTCATTAAATGGGCAGTGCAGGGGTGGTGTGTGTGAGTGTGTGGAGGTGACTTTCCTGATGGTGATGTGTGTGTGTTTGTATGCACACAATCATGCCATGTGGGAGCCCTACACAGGAGTATTTTGAAGAGCTGTGGGCCATACAAGGCAGAGTGTACAGTTCACTGTCCCTGGCCATGGATACTGGAACTGGGCCTGCCGAGAGTATCACTGGCCCCACCAGGGCCAAGTCCAGATGCAGTGCTACTCCCCGCTGGTGACTGCTGCCTGCTGGAAACATGTCCCTGTTGGGAACTTGCCAGGATCACGTGCCCATGGCCTGCTGCATCGTGGCATGGACAGCACACCTCCTTTAGTAGTGCTGGGGGTACTGCTAGCATGGGAATATGATGGTGCCTGGACACATAGACCCTCAGCTGATTGTGGTGGTGCCCTACAGTCACATGGCTGCTGGCCAGTGTCCACCAAATGTTCAAGCACAGATATTCCATGGTCAAGGAGTGCCAAGGCCTCCCCCACCATCTATCCATGACCCCAGTATACTCACAGATGGCTGCAGTGAGTTCATATTGCCATGGATACCAGGGATGTGCTCATCCACGACCCTGCATATATGTCTGGTATTATGTTCATTATGTGCCTGTGCCCCCATGACAGCCTGAAACATGTGTCTGGTGACTGCTGCCATGGCACTTGCAACAGGGGCATGACGGGCTGCACTCCTCCTCTGAGCACTCTTGCCCATCTGCCTGTATGGGACCTTGCCAGCACTCTAGCTATGGCTAGTGCCTGCACCCTCACTTGCCATAGTCACCACATTAGCCTGTTCCATGCCACCACCTGCCGACTGTCCATTATCTGTGGCCACTGGTGACAGGGTATGTGTGGGCATTGTGACTGTGTGCGGGGATGGGGATGGCAATAGTAGGATGCCAAACAATGGCACAGTATTAGTTTCTGACAACCCCACCTGTACCTAATATGAGTATAATCATGGTCAGATTCTGCAGAGACACTGACATCAGTATCAGAGCGGGAGGGATAGCAGCCACCATATCCACCTGTGAGGGAAAAACAACATATGTAATTACTACTGGCACCATAAGGTTTACTGGTACACACACACATGCACACACACACACATACACACACACACACACACACACACACACACACACACACACACACACACACACACACACACACACACACACACACACATGAGGTGCCTCAAAGGCATCGCACAGACCTCACATTAGCTGACTGGGGGCATTCACGACACACAGTCAGACCATAAACAGGCTATACAATACAAGGGGAAACTAGTTCAGAAAAAAAGCAAATCCCAAGAAGGAAAGACATCTCTGATCAGAATCAGTAAGAAACTAAGGTCCCTCATAAAATCCTCCAAGGCTAACTTCGAAAGAAAAATAGCCAAGGATTCAAAAGATACCCACAAAGCCTTCTTTAGCTATGTCAAGAATCTAAGTGGCAACTCACAGATATGCTCTGAGCTAGTGCAAAATAGCAGAAAATATACTGAACCCACTGATATTGCTAACATCCTGGCAGATAGATTCAGTGCAAACTTCACCCCCCTCTCACCCCCAAAAGGGCCCACAACAATACCGGAAAAGTGTAGTGTCTCAGAAATCACAGCTGCACAGGTGAAAACAACCCTTTCAAAAACCAAAAGCACAGAGTCAATGGGGCCAAATGGTGTCCCAGGCTGCGTCTTGCACGAACTACAGAACAAACTAACCCCCCACCTAAACACACTGTTCAATCTCAGCCTCTCCACAGGCTCCGTTCCCATAGAATGGCACACAGCAATGGTTATTCCACTCCACAAAGGAGGGGCTACAACTGACCCTGGTAACTATCGCCCCATAAGCCTGACTAGCCTGTTCTGCAAGGTTATGGAGTGCATCATCATGGAACTCATTAACAAAGACATTGGGAACCTCCAAACACTTGACCCAACCCAGTTCAGCTTTGTTAAGGGCAGATCATGCCTACTAAATCTGGTTGACGTCTTTGAGACAGTCACCAAGGCCATAGATGAGGGGAAGGTAGTTCACACAGTCTACCTTGACCTCGCCAAGGCTTTTGACACCACTCCCCACTCAGGAATTATAGAAAAATTCACCAGCCTGAACATAAACCCCTATGTCATAAGATGAGTTGCCAACTGGCTTACAGACAGAACTCACACGGTAAGAATAGTGGGCTTTAGGTCCGACTCTAAACCAGTCACAAGTGGTGTCCCATAAGGCTCAGTCCTGGGACCCCTGCTGTTCGGCATATACTTCTCCGAAGTACAGGAAAACAGAGGAGGACTATGGCTAACCAAGTTCGTCAATGACTGCAAACTGGGAGCCATAACTGACTCTCCAGCTGACACAGACATTCTCCAAAAGGGCCTTACTGAGATGGACACCTGGTGTCAAAGTCATGGTCTCAAGCTAAATGCCAAAAAATGCATAGTCATCCCGTTTGGGAAAAACAAAACACCCATGAATTACCACATAGGTGGCAGCCCCCTTAATACAGAAGAGGTAATAAGAGATCTGGGGACCCAGGTAGATAGTAATCTCTCCTTTGACAATCATATTGCCAAAGTAGTTAGGAAATCCTTCTATGTAGCCCATCTAATTACTAAAGGGTTCACATCTAGAAATAAAGATGTTATAGTGCCCCTCTACTCATCACTCATCAGACCCATCATAGAGTACAATGCCCCATTTGGGATGTACCTCACAAGACACTTCCAACAGCTGGAAAGTCCACAAAAGTACCTCACCAAAAGAATTACTGGTCTCAAACATATGTCCTATGTAGCCCGACTGGAAAAACGCCAGCTGTACTCAGTGGCATATCGCTTACTCAGAGGTGATCTCTGCCTGACTTAAAAGCCATGCCCAACTCAGAATTGATGGACATACTCTACCTAAAGAAATCCAAGTCACTGCGAGTCACTTGCTCTAGTGAGCTAAGCCTCATCACAACAATAAATAGAACATGTTGGAGGGATAGATTCCTGTCACAGAGACTCCCCATGCTTTGGAACAAAATTTCTAACTACATTAGGCAGAGCTCCTCACTAACACTCTTCAAGAGAAACCTTGACGAGTGGATGGGTAACAGAAAATACACCCCTGGGATCACTTCATTGACTCTTCTTGACAGAGGCTCAGTTAATTAATCAATGGGGTGGTGAAAGCTGACACACTCTGGCTAGGCTTATAAATGCCCTCGGGCAGATAGCCTAATACCTACCTATGAACCTATGAACCTATAACATACACACTCTGGATGGACCCTCAGCATCATGCAGTGCAGCCCTTTCCAAGTAACATTACTACTAATATACACCTCTGGGATACGTGAGTGGTGTTAGTAGGTGATGGCCCTTCACCTAGCACACACTGAACCCTATGTAAATTATTGCTATTCAACTGTATAGCACTGTGGCAACTCCTACAGAACATACCCTCAACTGTACAGAGTTTTGCTGAATGTCTACATGTATGGCTCATATATTTGGTCTGTCCCTCATAGCTCCTGTGTTTGTCTGATACATTACTGGGTTGGCCTGTGGAATGGTACCACTAAGTAATGTTCTAATTGGAGGTGCAGACTGCATAACCTACAGTACATGTATTTTAAAACAAAGCCAGTTACCCAAACAACTTCCCAAGCTTACAGTGGATATAGTAAGTGTACACATTCCTGTTAACATGCCAGGTTTTCGTGGTATATCACATGACACCTCAGAAATCAGGTCATAACATTGCTATCATTTCATATGACATATAACCTGTGCAATCCAACGGAACATACACATCAGTTACAGGTAACATCTGGTAACTGAAACAGGTACAATAGGCTGGTTGCATGAGTGTGCATATCCTTAAAGTAATACTCTGTTAAAGCAACTTTTGATTTAATCAAGCTTGCAGTCATCTTGGGAAGGTATCTATCAGCATGGCACATCTTGATTTGCCAATGTGTGCACACTCTTCCTTGCAAAACAACTGCAACTATGTCAGACTTCAAGGGCATCCCCTGTGAACTGCTTTCTTCAGGTCACTCTGCATATATTCTATTGGATGTAGGTGTGGGCTCTGAATCAGCCTATGCAGAATGTTGTAGGTGTTTTGGTGAAGCCATTCTTTTGTTGATATGGATGTATGCTGTGGGCTATTTTTGTGTGGAAAGGTGGAATTCCTCACCATCCACGGCTATGTGGCAGACACCAGAATGTTTTGGAGCCACAAGGGACCAGTGTTTGGAACTGTTCATAATCCCCTCTAACTTGTCTACAGCCCCAGTTGCAGCTTGTGAACAGGAACCCCAAAGCAGGGCACTGCAATCTCCATGCTTCACTGTGGGGGTGTTGTTGTTGTGGTGATGTGCAGTGGAGATATTTTGCCAAACACATCTGTCAGAATTGTGGCCAATGAGTACAACCTTGGTCCCATATTATCATAACACATTTTCCCATGTGCTTTTTGGAGACCTGATGTATTGTTTTTAGACTTTAACTAGGCCTGGATATTGTTTGGTGTGAGGAACTTCAGCCATCTTCCAACCCTACCCTATAGGCAAGACATGTGGATGGAAGGTTATTGTGACATGTAGTACACAACCAGTACTTGCTGGAGATTCCTGCTACTCCTTCACTGTTGCTGTAGGGCTCCTGGCAGCTTCCCTGGCCAGTTTTGGTCTTGTATTCTCCTAGACTTTTGTGGGATGTTCGCTCCTTCGCATTGTCACTGTAGCTCCATATTTTCACTACGTTTTGATGACTGTTTGCACTGTGTTCCGTGGTATGTGCAATGCTGTGGAAATGTTTGGGTACCCTTCTCCAGGCTGATGCATCTCAAACATGTGGTCCCTTAGCAGCTTCATCAGCTCTGTGTGAACCATGACTGTTGCTGTAGTAGGCAACTGGGTATATGTTGGGATAATCCTGGTCAGACAGCTTACCATTAGTTGCTGTAAATCAAATAGTCTCTGTATTTGATGGCTGTTGTGTATCCAATAAGATGTACTGCTGTAGTTATATTGAAAGCTGCCTCGGCATAGTACTAACTTCACCCTGTGCACACATATGCATCTAGGTTGTTGTGCTATTATGTGTCATTATTATTCCCATGACAGATTTGTTTGCTTTACAATTGAATTGTGCAAGTTATAGGTCACATGAAAGGTTGGGAGTATTCTGAATTTGTCGATTGTGCTGCCATTTTTGTATATCACACATACCTGGCATTTATAAGTACACCATTTATATGCACTGTATATCACTGATTTCTACAATATGACCCTAGTTTTAGGCCTTTGTCCCCCCATTTTGTCAGTCTTTGCCCAGGTGTCCTGCAATGACAAGTTGTGAGGTATGCTACAGATATGTGATATCTCCTGCAAATAGGCCCCTGTCATGACCACCATGATGCAATGCAGTAAACACCACCACAGATGAACATGCAGATATTGCCAGATGGCTGAGTATAACAGTTGTGTGCATGGTCACATGCATTAACTTTAGCATGCCTGAGGTACTGGTGAGCCGTAACAGGGAAACCCCATACTTACTGGATTCAGGCTTCTGTCCCATGTGCAGAGCAGAGGGATCTATGTAGTTGTGAGGGAGTGGTATTGTCAGAAGATTCACATTAGGCATTGTTGGAAGATGAACTCTACGTTACTGCACAGGTACAGTACACACTATGATATTACACAATTTGCTGTCCTTCACTGTAGATGTGCACTTATGTGCATTACTACACCCCACCCTCTAATCCATTTTGCACTGACATATGCATCTAGAGACTCTGTAGAAGACAGTTTAAATGCTACCTCATTACATTAATGTGCACTTTGGCCTTACCCGGATGCTCCTTGCCTGTTGACTGGGTGCCGCCCACCTACACAACTGCTGTTTCCTGTGTTTGAGTTTGTGTGGGGGCTACCCCAAGGTTGGCAAGGAGCTCCTCTGTCACTGTAAGTAGGGTCTGTGCAGCTGGTCCCCCACCGGTAGCAGTACAGGCCCTCACTACAGCAGCAGCCCTTTGCCAGGCATGATGTATCAGGTCATTTTCTCTATGCCTGACCTGATCATATGTGCATCCATGGTGGCCCAACATGTTCACTCTGTGGATGATCTCATCCAACAGGGCAGTCCACTCCTGTAGATTTTGCTGGCTATGGCCAGAAAGGATAACATAGTTTAAGATTACAGCTTCAGTGATGGCTGCTGTCTCCACATTGGTGTAAGGCATTTGCAGCTGCATGGCACTTGCAGGACATACACAGAGAAACACATCACAGGACCTCAGACATTGCCCAGAGTTCTTTACAGAGCCAGCACATGCATATGGACTATCATTAGCCACCACTTACAAACCCATCATACCTCTGTACCTGGCAGCACTGCATGAACATGCATTGTACTCCTGGTCCTGATATGTCATGTTCCCCCCAATGAGGGCCATTACATTGCATAAACCACCATTCATCATTCATGTTTGTGTAGAGGGTTGACAGTGGCCATGTTTCTTGCAGATGGAATGTAAATGGTGCTCAGGCTTTGATTGCCTACAGTGTGTAATGGAGCTGGAAGCATATGCCTGAGTTCATGTAGGATGCAAACAGGAATGTTTTCAGGCTCCAAGGGAACTTACTTTTGCCAACTTTGATTAGGCAGTTTGGAACTGATCCATGATGATGAGGGGAGGGGTGCATGTGCTGTGCATATCCACCTATACTGATGTTGATCCAGGGTGGTGATGTCTGCCCTAAACCTGTCTGCAGCAGGTTGGCTGTAGCTATGGTGTGTATATGTGCTGTGATTGACCACCATTACAGGGTGGGTTGAGTTGGTGCCTCTGAGACTGCAGACATATTTGAAGATGGCCTTGTGATTGCCCTTAGTGTATGTGTCCAATTTGTACTCATAGTTAGCCTTACAGTAATCCACCTGTGACATATTATGCTCATTCAGACAAAGGTTGACTTGGCACCCAGTTGGTGCCTGCTCCTACTTTTCCCTGTACAACCAATATAGCATCACATTATGTGCTTTGTGCATTGCTGCTGTCCAGAAAAGGGTCTACTTTGGTGGAGACAGGTTTTACAAGTAAGGTATTGCTGAGGCCATACACGTATCAGGGTGGTCGTATATGTGTTTGTAGTAGGCATGGACACAGGGTCAGAACACAGTTAGCCACCTCTACAATTTCAATGTGATACTCATGCCTATTATACAACCCATGTCTGTGTCAGGGCAGTAACACCAGCAGTAGCTATAGAGGTGTAACTCTGTTGGATGCACAGAAACTAAGGTTACACACATGTACAACATATACAGCTTATTCATATGACGTTTTGCATCCCATGTCAGTTGTTATGAGGCAGCCAAGTACACCTACCCATGCATACATATGCACAGGTAATACTTGCTATACATTTCTGTTCTATGTAAGTATGGCACACTGTAATGACAGTCTTGCTGTTCAGTCAGTCATCTCAACCTGTTAGGGCAGGACATCTGTAGGACAACGCACATACATGGTGGGCTAGGGGCCACAATTGGTGACACTTTCTTCATGTTACTGTAACACACATATGTCATTTGATAGTGCAGTAGCCTTTGCATTCACAGACATATCCGGGAGGATGTCTGATGCTCATATGGCAGGCAGAGAGGTGAAAGGCTAGGTGTGTGGCAGTGAGGGTAGGAATTGTTAATGCTGTGAGTATGACTGGTATGGGGACAGACCCAGCTGATATGCTGGACAGAAGAAAGGTGGATATACTGTGTGTGCCAGAGACTAGATGGAAGGGGTGTACAGATGTGTGTATCAGAGCTGGGTACAAATAGTTCTATCATGGTGTGCATGGGAGGGGAAATGGTGTAGGGTTTAACCTGAAGGAACATTATGCCAGGAGTGTGTGTGGAGGTGATAAGAGTGTCAGGTAGAGTGATGTTCAGGAGGCTGAGAATTGATGGTGTAATGTTGACAGTTGTTAGTGCATATACTCCACTAATTGCATGTGTGATGGATGAGACAGATGTACTTTGGTGTGGTTGAATGAAGTGGTGATGCATGTACCCAAGATTGAGTGAGTAGTGATTGGAGCAGATTTCACTGGGCATGTTAGTGAAGGAGATAGCGGGGATGCAGAAGTGATGTGTAGGTATGGTGTTAAGCAAAGGAATGCAGACGGTGAGATGGTGGTGGAGTTTGCAACAGGGGTTGGAGACAGGTGTGATAAATACATAGTATTACCAGATCGAGGGGCATAGGGTGACATGCAAGAGTGGAGGAAGATTCACACAGGTGGATTATCTCCTATGCAGGTGGGCCTGTTTGAAGGGGATTGGTAACTGTAAAGTGGTGACAGGGGAAAGTGTAGTTAGGTAGCATAAAGGTTGGTTTGTGGGATGACGTTGGTGATCATGAAGAGGGGGAGGAGTGTCAGGGCAGCACCATGGATCAAATGGTGGATACTGAGAAAGGGTGATTATGAGGTTGAGTTCATGGAAGAGTTAAGACAGGTAGTGGGTGGCAGTGAGGAGTTAGCAAATATCTGGGTAACTACATCCGAGCTAGTAAGGGAGATGAGTAGAATGGGGCTTGGTGTGACATCTGCACAGGGGGAAAAGGACAAGGAGACCTGGTGGTATCATGAGGAAGTACAGGGGAGTATACAAAGAAAGAGGATGGCCAAGGAGAAGTGGGATTGTCAGACAGATGCAGAAAATAGACAGGTGTATAAGGAGATGGGGTGCATGGCAAAAAGAGTGGTGGCAAAGGCTGAGGATGGGGCATCTGAATGGTTGTATGAAAGGTTGGACAACAAGGATGGAAGACAGGACCAGTACCACTTGGGTTGACAGAGGCATGTAGCTAGGAAGGATGTGCAGCAAATAAGGCTGAGAAAAGATAATGGTAGAACTGCACTCACTAGTGAGGAGTGTGTGTCAAGCAGGTGGAAACAGCACTTTGATGGGCTGTTGAATGAAGAGAATGAGAGAGGGAGAGGGGTGGATGATGTGGGTATGGTGAATCAAGATGTGCAACAGATTATCAAGGGGGATGTAAGGATAGCTATGAAGAGGTTTAAGAATGGAAAGGCTATTGGTCCAGATGACATACCTGTGGAAGCATAGATGTGTTTAGGACAAATGGCAGCGGTCTTTTTAACCGGATTGTTTACTGTAATCTAGGGAGGTGAGAGGATGTGTGCAGAGTGGATGAAATGTGCTTGGGTACTGAGTATGAGACTAAGGGTGGTGTGCAGAGTTGTAGTAACTACAGGGTGATAACACTGATCATCACAACATGAGGTAATGGTAAAGGGTGGTGGAAGCTAGGCTAAGAAGGGAGGTGAGGATTACTGATCAGCAGTAAGGTTTCATGCCAGGAAATAGCAGTACAGATGCGATGTTTGCTCTGAGAATGTTGATGGGGACATACAGAGAAGGTCAGATGTAGCTGGGATTTGTCTTTGTGGACTTACAGACAGCATATGGCAGGATGCCTAGAGAGGAGTTGTGGTATTGTATGAGGTGGTCAGGAGTGGTGGAGGAATCTGTAAGAATGCTACAGGATATGTACAAGGCTAGTGTGACAGCAGTGAGTTCTGCATTGGGAGTGATGGGTGTGTTTAAGGTGGAAGTGGGGGTACATCAGGGATCAGATATGAGCCCTTTCTTGTTTGCAGTGGCGATGGACAGGTTGACAGACATGATCAGAAAGGAGTCCCCAAGACTGTGCTGTTTGTAGATGACATTGTGGTCTGTAGTGAGAGTAGGGAACAGGTTGAAGAGACCCTGGAGAGGTGGAGGCATGGTCTAGAGGGGGAAGAATGATGGTCAGCAGGATTAAGATGGAATATATGTGTGTGAATGGGAGGGAGGATGGAGGAATGGTGAGGATGCAGGGAGTACAGTTTGCAAAGGTGGAAAAGTATAAATACTTGGGAACAACAGTTCAGAGTAATGGCGAGTGTGGGGGAGACATACGGGCAGGATGTGGGTGGTGACAAGTACCATTAAGAGTGATAGGGAAGGTCTACCAGAGAGTAGTGAGACCAGCTATGTTATATGAGTTGGAGACATGGGCAATGAAAAAAGAGGCACAAGTCAGAGCTGGACATAGCAGAGTTACTGATGGTATGATTTGCACTGGGTGTGGCCTAGCAGTATACCCAGTCAGTATTGTGCAAAACACACTCTAGTAGTGGTCATATGTGAGCCATCCTTTCCTGGGGTGACACAGGGCCCTGAGCTGTGTTCTCTCACTGCAGACAGACACAGTTTCTATGGCCATAGGTTCTGCTCAGCAATATATCAGTACAGCATGTGTTGTTGAGACATAATATTGTTTGAACTTCCTATTTTCCATATTTACATGCCCTCTACTACATTCCATTACAGGCTTGATTGTTTGACATAGCTGTGTTTATTTGTTTTCAGTTCAGTTGGTATACTCCATCAGTCTGTGTGTGTCTGTTTGTTTCTGTGGTTTTGTGTGTGTGTGTGTGTGTGTGTGTGTGTGTGTGTGTGTGCGTCTCTCTCTCTCTCTCAGACAGATGGAGGATATACATCTGTTCTGTATAGGCAGCATTTTGCCTTTAGTAGATAATGCACATGAGCAGCTGATGGCCTGCGCACCAATTGGAGTCCTCCACTTGCTGATTGCATGTGGAACAGCTGTGGTATCATTCCTATAGTCAACAGCACGGAAACACACTCCTATAACTGAGTACTTCATGTGGGCATTGTCTCTTTTCCTTGCCTTGGAGGTGTACTTCATGGAGGTGTGTGACAAACAGCATCACAGAGTGTAGTTGGGAATACCTCTTACAACAAACACTGTGGAGACAGCCCAACAAACTGGGGGAGAATGTTCCAGACATAGGGACAGAATGTAAGCATTACTGTTATACAGTTGAACTAATGCTAGTTTGACAGGGTTTGTGTGGATATGGCTGCTCTTCATGAATTTAAGTCTGATAGTGTTATGTGGTTGACATAATTTCCAAACTTAGGGTTATCCGCAGACTGGCCAGAGTTTGGACTCTTATATTCGGTGTGTTACTCACACATTTTTTGGCCTTGGAAATGCAGTAGCATACTCTGAGGATTACAGTCAGTAAATGGTAACATTCATGCGTGTTTCTGACTTCATATCCCTCAGAACAGATATGTTACAACAACCCTGTTACACCAGCAACGTTCTCCGTTTATGACAGCAATATGTCAATAATGCCCCTGTGTTTGGGCCTCTGCCCCCAAATATGTCAGGCTTTGTCCAGATGTCATGCTGTAAGAGGTGTATAGGTGTAGTATATCATTATATAGTGACTTCATTTCAGATATCATCCCAGTGATGTATCTGACTGCCAGACATGTTACGTGTAGAAGGCCTTATAGATGAGGATGAAACCTGGACATTCTGTGGGACTCTATACAGTTGAAAGGACTGTGTATTTCTGGCAATTGTTGACAGACTGTCAAGATTGTCTGGCATTGTAGTGTACATGTGTTATTTGGCCTATGTGGGGGGGGGGGGTAGATGTAAGTGGTGAGGATCCTTTTCTATCTGACTTTGCATGCTACTCCAGCTTCTGGTGCTCTATCAGCTGTATATGTTTGTAGGCATAGACTGAGACATGCCCCATACCACAGTCAGGCATCAGACTACACTGTGAATTGGGCCAGTATATATAGGGGTAGTGTGTGAGTGGCAAACATGCTGATGATTTTGTTCACATAGTCCATATACTCTACTGTTCCTATGGCTTACCAGTATGTCACTTTGAATGTGGGGATATTGTTTCTGGGTATGCACTTTCACGCTGGTGTCTGTTGGTCAGTGTTGTTACATCCTTGTAGTGCCTGGTATATTTGCAATTACATGTGTATTCCCCCATAGCAAAATTGGGTTTGTGCTGTGTCAGTCTGCCTGTAGTTTAGACAGTACTTGGTGACATGCCTAGCAGCTCAGTGTAGTTTCCCTACTGTGATGTTATGTCCAGATATTTATCAGATGCACTGTTGCCTGGCCCCCATACATGTTGTGTATGTCTGACACATCAGTGGAATGAAGATGTATGTATGATGAAGATGTAAATGTGAAGATGTATGTCAGTGAGTAGTGGGGAGTAATTTGGTTTTGGACTTGGGCTATTCCAGTCAGTATATGGTACAACAGACAGGAGGGTGTTACTGCATCAACTGTGTCACCTTATCTACTTCAGTATTTGGGATATGTTCCCAGTTTCATGGCTTTACACCCCCCTGGACAGGCTTGGTCAGATTTGTTGCACTACGGGGTTCTGAGCATACCTCTCGACTGGCCAGATTGTTTCAGACTGTTCAGAATTACTGCTCATATGTATGTTCTGTTCCACAGACTCATTATTTTCATTTTTGTGGTAAATCACAGTGATGATGTGAGGATTTCTGTCTGTAAATGATGACATACATTTCATTTTCAGAACTCACATCTTTCTAGATATATATGCTGACACGAACCCTGTTACTGTAGGAACATTCTACATTTATAACTGCAGTACATACATTATATCCCTGTTCTTGGACCATTGTCCCCCCATTTTGACAACCTTTGTCCAGAATTATTGCACTAAGAGGTGTAGAGGTATGGTGCTGGGTATTACTCCACTACATGTTATGGGCATATATATATATATATATATATATATATATATATATATATACACATATATATCTGTATATCTATCTATATATATATATATATATATATATATATATATATATATATATATATATATATATATACATATATGTATGTGTGTATATATATATATATATATATATATATATATATATATATATATATATACATATATGTATATATATATATATATATATATATATATATATATATATATATATATATATATATATATATATATATATATATATACATATATATTAGCTTTTTGATGTCTATACATATGCTTATATAACAATATATATGTATATATTCTATACATATTTGTTTTATATGTATAGCTCCATATATCTGATGTATATACTTTTTAATATGTATCTATCACCATACACATCTATATGTGTATATTTATATATACTAAACATGACTGATTCCACAGTGTTTGTTCCCTACTATACTATACCTGTACTGAATAATATATTTGAAAAAGCAGCATTCATTGTTACATCTCAGATGATGTAGTGGTAAATTGCTCTGATGATGGTGTACAGGGTCTTGGGTCCAAGACCTGGCAGGACTGATTATTTTGTTGCTGGGCAGAATAGTGGCTGATGGAGACAGGGTGGTTAAGGGAGTTTTAAGCAGTTGTAAGTGAGTTTGAGCAATGGTAAGTGAAGCCAACACATGGGAAACTGCTTCATCTGTGTAGGCATCACTTAGCATCGAGCATACTCACTTACAGGCACTTACTGTTGTTTATTGCTGCTTACTCCTGCTTCCCCCACACTAATTTCTTTAAAAGAAAAGAAAAAAAGGGGTGATAGGAAGTGGTGAAAAAGAGGGCATGCAGAGGGAAAAACAATGTGACAGATAGCTAGGGATGTCCAGGAGGGTGTAGGGAAGGTCTATAACTGTCCATTTCTGATACAGCAACAGCTGTGCATTTGTACAGAATTTGGAGGTGAATTTGGACACTCAAACCCCTATGAGAGGGCTGAGGACAGCAGTAATGTGTTGTTAAGCCAATTAGACTAGATTACATGTGTCCAGTGGACATGCTTGTGAAATGGACAGCTATGTATGGGACGACATTTTTTTTGTGGGAACAGATTGACCTTTTATTTTTTATAATGTGAGAGTGGGATGTTTGGGAAGGATAGTAGGTATATTTGTGGAGTAGGTTGGGTAGGAAGACAGACAAGACAGACAAGACAGCAGACAGGAGTGGTATATGACACATGTAGGGGGTAAACACCTTGGACAGGGAGGATGGTTGGGAAATGGACACTCACGAGCCCCCAAAATGGATACAGTGAGACTGAGGTCCCCACCCATGGGCAGTCACTACTGCACCTTCACGGCCCCAAAGGTGGCTGTGCTGTGGGCTGAGCAGGAGTGGCAGGCTGACCTTCAAGATGCACCATGCAGCCCTCAAGCTGGTACAGCAGATCTCTGAACTCCTTTACAAGTTAGCTATGCAACAATCCCCAGACCTGACGATGGATGACAGTGTCCTGTTCATGCCTGCTCTGAAGGGGTCGATGGGCCCCATCCCCTGAGGTGGTTCCACCCTAAGGTGGTGCAGGACCAGAGCATGAGGAGGCCCCGGATTGGATCCCAGACATGCTGGGTCCCAGTGCCATGGCCAGTTGAGGTGGGCCAGGCAGATCCACTGGGATCAGCATTCCTAGATGTGCTATGGTGTTGCAGTTTTATAACATATGTTGGTTAGTCATAAAAAACACATTCCAGGATTAGTTATAATAGCATGCATAGGTATTCTCATTAACCCAAAACAACAGATATGGAACAGATGCATAGGAAACAGAACACTTGCATATATGGAACCACAGTTGGCATTATAATGGCATGCAGGTTACATTGATAGCAACAGGCCACCAATGATAGTATTTGAACAGGGAACATTAATAGTCAAACATTTAAATATTTGTAGAACAATAGGACACATGTCCCAACAGTAAGTTTGGTGAAAAACATACCCATTGATTTATGTGTTTAGAATATTGGTGCAGATATGGTGGGGGGAGATAGATGTCAATTAACAACTATATAGGCTTCAATTGCTCTCAACTTTAATGATCATTGCTCTAATCACTACTCTCCAGTTATTACCTCACTTTACATCGACCTATGGCCTTAGCTTGGGCAGCAGTATTTTTGTACACAGTGTATAATTACAGCCTTCTTACAGCTAATTTATACCTTTTCCTACCTGGAAGACCTGTGGAGGAAGTTTCTGTTAACACTGCCTGACTATTTCTACCCATATTCACATAGTCAAGGTTACATATGTGCACTCATACTGTGTGTGTGTGTGTGTGTGTGTGTGTGTGTGTGTGTGTGTGTGTGTGTGTGTGTGTGTGTGTGTGTGTGTGTGTGCTGCCATACTCTGCCTTGATTTCTATCAGTCACCCTGGGTGTGGGTGGCACTGAATACTAGCTGTGACAGCATGACACTTGAGGGACATTTCTTGGAGGAGACTACTTGGTGTATGTACTTATCTTGCTGTCATTTGCAGCCTTGGGGTTGGACAGTAGGTGTTGTACACAGTGTATAAGTACAGTCTTCTTACAACTAAGATATACCTTTTCTTACCTGGCAGACCTGTGGAGGACAATTCTGTTAACACTACCTGACTGTTTCTATACATTTTCACATAATCCTAGGTGAAATTATGCATACAGCTTACTACCACTCCCAGGATTTTTTACTGTGCCAGTTTGTGCTAAAAATAACAAAGTTTATGTTTCATCAGAATGAGCTATTGAGAAATTGCTATCTTTTGTTTGACTGTTTTCCACCTGATACTCTCTTGGTTGTGCAATATGACCTTGTAGTTCTTATACTGTGTATTCATACTTTGACATAGCACAGTCTGGAAAACACTGGTTAACACAACATTACTATTCAGGTGTCAGATCTTGGTGCATGGAACATTTCATATAGTTAATCTCCTGTTTTACAACTCCACGATCTTTGTCAGATGAGCCTTGATTATTTAATGCCTTCAAAGCTATAGTTGTTGTGCAGAAACTGTACACATTTTGATTCATACCACCACATACCAAAGTAAACACAACCTGTCTGGGGTTTTGACTTTTATTGACAAGTACTGACACTTTTATTGATATATACTCTGTACATCACTATTACTCTGCTAATGTCTCATTTATTCAATACAAACTATGCCCATTTTTAAATGCTGACAGGTGACATTCTACTTCTTTCTGTTTATTTGCCCTGAATACTACAAGCTAGATGTACTCACCAGCCTCGCGATGCAGCCTTAGCAGCCTGCTGGCATCGGTGTCCATGTTCGTGTCCATCTCATTTGCAGCTGTACAGGAGATAGGGAAACATTTATGCATACCTAGCCATCATATACACAGGCTGGACTTTGGAAAACACTTATTGATACTGAGGCTTACACATGTCTGGGACATTCCGCACCCATGCATCTTGGACCCCTGGTCCAAGAGCTCCCTCTTCCTATGCTTCAATTCAGTAAAGTGGTGCTGGACCTGCTCACCAGTCTGAGGGATGCCAGTGGCACTTGAGATCACATCTGAGATGGTCCCAGGCCTCCGCTTTGTATTGGAAGCCCTGGTACTGGTCCTGCAGCAGTCTCCCTTCATGGTATTTTACTAGGAGTCCAACCATGACCCTGGATTCCTGTATCCCCCAGTGCTGTGCCCAAAAGCACACACCCTCACCAATGCCAGCCATAGTGCCTGCAGTGATGGGCTATAACTGGTTATGGGCTGTATTCCCACCTGCGAGGTTTAAATAGGGCTGAATTCCCACCCTTTGCTGTGATTGGATGGTTTTGAATATGCCAAGCTAAGCTAAGCTACAGGCAAACCTGCTGAGCTAAGGTAAGCATTGCTTAAAGGGGTAGATGCTAAGCACTGCTTTCCAATGCGCAAATCCACTTAGCTATGCTAATTCATGCTTAGCATTTACCTTTAAGCAATGCTTACACTGGCTAAGCAGCGCTGAGCACAACTTAGCATTGTTCAGCTTTTATTTTATGGACTGTCAGGATTGTGGGGTTCATTCCTCAATAATGACATGTTATGATATGTATGTTGACCTTCCATAACATCCCCAATGTGCTTTCATGACATTACATTTTGTGTGACTATGCTGTATGTGACACTTGTGTTTATATGGGGATTTCACAACTTTATTACACTGACAACTCACATTTGGACTTACTACACTACTCTGGTTGACAAATATATGTTATTTACTACCTAATTATAAAACAAAATAGTACTGCTTTCACACATAAAAGTGAAATGCCTTCATTGGGATCAAATGCGTGAATAACTGCACGGAAAGAAAAACTCTAACCACTACACTATCTCATATTGTAAGTTTTGGCTGTATATTTCTATTTAGCTCCTTGTGATGTGTATGCTAGGCTGAGCATAGCTGCATGAAGCACACACCTGCTCTGCTATGCTTAAACTTTATTGCAGACAGAAAAAAATAATAAATATGTGTTTTATTTTTATTTACTGTAAGGGTATGCACATTGCTTTCTGCATCTTAGGGCAGGACATCTGAACAACTACATCATAATTGGTAGAACTGGCTTAAATGTTCCTCTCAGGAACATGCTTACTTATTTGGTATGCCAGCATATACACTGGCATACCATTCTGGACATATTATCTGTGCTGGACCATTGTGGGGGACTGTGCTATTGTGTTTCATTACTTGGTTTGTCCACGGACACTGTTATGTTGACATAATAGTGTCCGCGGACACTGTAGATGCTTTAGAAATGCCGTTATGCAATTCTGGAGTGTAGGGGGCATGTGTACTGTGCAAGCACTGCTTGGATATGCCCCCTGCACTCGTACACAGATCGTGTCCATTTGAAGAATACAGCAGCATGCCATCGTGAATATGCAAGGCGCGCTGCTGTTCTACACAGGCACAATCTGCTCTGTGCAGGAATAGCATGATTCCTGCAGAGAGTTTAATGAATCCAGGGGAAAGTTTTAATGCTTCAGCACATTTGTATCTGCATACTTTCAGAAATTTGGTTTCAGATACAATACATGTCACTCTTTCAGACCATCTAGGGAATATATGCTTTTGAGTCCTCAAATAGTAACTTGCACAAAATACTTCAAAGTTCTAAATTTGTGCTCCCTGACATTTTGGCCATATTTAATATATAAACAACATCATGTCAGTTGAGGACTAAATTAGGTGATGAATTTCATAGCTATTAATTTACATATCCTAATTCTAGATTACTTCAGTTATCCATTCATTAACTGTGTCTTACAAATGATCAAAAACATGCACAGCATTTTTTGATGTCATTAGTACCAACTTTGTAGATCAAATTGCTCAGGTTCCAAAGAGAGGGATGGATATACTTGTCCTTACCTTATAAATGTTGTCTTGGTCTGTGAAACAGTTAACATCATCTCTCCTTATTCAAATCTGACCATGACAATATTACCTTTCCCTCAAAAGAAGTACCAAATTGCCAACACCTTCAATTACAGTCACATTCAGGAACTGCTAAAAAAAAAACTTATATCCCAATCTGAAGGCCTTTGTAATCCACTGACCTGAACTCTAAAGATTTACCCATGAATTTTACAACTCTGTCTCACACTCTAGATATGTGTGTGCTTATTAATCATACATGTTGTGGGAAATTCAGGGTTAAACCCCTATGGTGGAACTCTCAGAGAATAATCCTTATAACAGATGAGAAAATAGTATTGTTTGTAACCAAACTCTAAGTGAATGCCACTATTTATTCTGATACTGATGCCAAAGCAGATGCCTTGGCTGACAAATTTAGCTCAAATATTTTAGCCTACCTTACACTCCCAAATATCCTCTCCCTTCAATATTTTAATACTGCTCCTCCCATTATTACTATGGACTAGATCCTGTTTGCTGTTATTAAAACTATAGATGACAGTTGCAAAGGTCTGAACAATATTCTGTGCTGCCTTGTTGCTAGCACAAAGTTTGATATTGATGAACCCATCATTAAACTTCTTAATCTCAGCCTCCCGAGAGGGTATGAACTTGAGCTCTAGAGAACAGCAGTTGTGGTGCCTGTACTTAACTACCCATGGAAATTTCCAGCAATTAGCCTCACTAGTATTATATATAAAACCAAGGAGTAGATGGTAGTCAGTTTTACTAACAGTGAAATTGATAATGTAACAAAACAGTTAATCTTAGACAGCATGGTTTTTGAGGGGTAGGTCTTGTCTAATTTGGATGACTTTTTTGCCAGGTGTGACATGCCATTGTTTGGGTTATTCTGTCCCCACAACTTATTATATTCAGGTATATAGGGCATTTAGAGACAACTACCTCTGGGAATGTTTTGAGTTATTAAAAAGTACTAGAGAATCATCAGACAACCTATGCAGAAGATTCTATAGGAATGAGAAGTGTACTAATTGGTTCTCTGACAGAGTAGCTGATGCTTGGAACAGACTACCTAATTACATTAAAGCAAGTACTAGTTTAGATATTTTTAAAAATAGCCTGGACACTTATTATGGGAACAAGTGTTTTAGTATATTGGCAAGCTAGAAAGGCATTAATTTTCAACATATGCATGCTGATATATGGTTTCAAGTCCCAACCTATCCAGTTCTGACAGTAACTTATCCAATATTACCTTCTCCATTATTTTTCCACAACATGAAAGTAGACTTAAGGGTCTATATGATTCTGTGTTAGTCCTACTCCCCTTTCCCTTAAAGACAGGCCTAATAAGTGCATGTCTCTAATCTTGAGGAATATCCCCATATTTATATGACCTTGTGAATAATAGACATAATGGTACTGTAACTTCTTGCTGAAGTGTTCTTAGGTCATTGAAATGACTCTCAAATAATTGAGTGAAAATAAAAAACGCACAAAACACAAGCTGTAGGTATGTGATGCCATACTCCTGTGACTTACTATAATAAACATGAAGGCTGCAACATCACATATGAAAAGAACCAGTGACCCAACTTGTGCATGTCTTGGAGTATTGTAGACTAAAGCTAGTACAGGACTTTTTGATAGGACAAAGAACAGAATGTGTGTAGAAATACAGTTTTAGTAGCACATAAGTAATGATGTTCTTCGTGTTTCACTGTTGCAGTCATTACACTTGGGTTATCCTGCTGGCAGGCTACCCTCAGTCGGCCTGAATTCCAAAGTCTAGGTCCGGCATCGGTTGCTGTCACCTCTTCCCTGACGTCAGTGTGCCAGGGGTATAAAAGATGCAGCCAACGCCATTTTCTTCAGTCTTTCTTGCTGCACGGTGCCAAAAGCATAAGCAGTTCGCAAGTGCCTGTTGGCCGACTCCTGAGATTTTCGTGTTCGAATTTCAGATCCAAAGTCTTCATTAAAAGCTAAGTACCCCGTTGGGGAAACTCTTTTCTTGCTCCAGACCGATGTCAGAAAAAGTTAATAATTGTATTTCTTGTGGGAAGCAAATACCTCATAAGGACTTTCATTCTTACTGTATTCCTTGCCTAGGCCCTGACCACGACATTGCTAGTTGTCGGTTTTGTGCTAGATTTAACCAACACACTATTAAGCGTCGGTACAATTTTGCATTACACTATTTTGGCAGAAGATTTAATTATACGATGTTGTCAGATAGCCATCTGACTACCGGAATTCACAAGAAATGCAAAGAAAAAGAAAAGGACAGGCATCCGAGGTCCAAAACCGACAACGAGGCTTCTTCTAATCCAGTCGCCGGTTCTCAGTGAGGCACCTTCGCAGCCCCCAATGCCTGCTACTTTAGACCCGCAGGCCACTACCGACTCCCACGTAGAGTCACCTAGGCCACTGGAAACTCAAGGTGTTGGACCTACGTAGACTATTCCCTCAGATGGGTCCGGAGCCGCTGAGTAGGCATCGGCTTCTGAGGGTGTTTTCAGACCATCTCAATTATACATTAAAACAACTTCAGCTTCAAATGCAAAGACTAAATCACCCTTAAAGACAAAGAAACAAGTACAACAGCCTCATGGACAGGCCTCCATGCCCAAAAAACAGATGCTCAAAATGGCCGAAGACTTAATTACTTTGATCAGGGGTTCCCATCCCCCACCTGATAAAAGGCCTAGGCAAGAGACAAAATATGAATCTTCAGATCAAGTTTCCATTTCATCTGATTCCTCTTCTGATCAGGAATACTCTCTTCCCCCTATGAGGATTCTGATGCTGAAGAATCTATCCCTTCAGCCTCTCCTCCTGAGGATTACTCTTTTGGGAAAACCTTGCATACCATGAGGGAGCATTTCCAATGGGAGAGCCAAGATTTTTCAGAATCTAAGAAAAGGCTCAGAGACTTCCTTTTACTACCACAACACAGGCTCCTGGCTATTCCACCTGTGTTAGACATTGTTGATGATGTATTTTCAGAGTCCAGTCTGACCCCTGACTCTTTACCGCCAGCTCCTGTTAAGCCAGACAGGTACTACAGGGTTCCTGACTCTCATAAATTCCTTTTCAAAAACCCTGCTGCTGACCCAGAAACTATTTCTCAGGGTCCCAAAGGGGTCAAGGCTTCCACTGCAAAAAACCCTACCCCCTCTGATAGGGATTCCAGGGCATTGGACAGATGGGGAAAAAAGATTTACACTTCTGCTACCTTGGCTATAAGGGCTTTAAATTGTCAGTTTCATATGCTCAAATATCAGCAATATATTATGTCACTGCTTAAACAGAAAATGTTGACAAATTCTGAATGCGCAGAAAACAAAGAAATGCAGGATTTATTGCATGCAGCTGAACAAGTTGGAAAGCATACTTTGCAATGTGGTTTTGATTCTTTGGAGGTCTCCTGCAGAGCCGCTGTTACGGGTTCTGTCATCAGGAGACATGCTTGGTTAAAGGAACAAAGTCTGCCTGATCATATCAGAGCAAAATTATTAGATGCCCTATTACAGCATGATACTTTGTTTGGTGTTAAAGCAGAAGAGGTTTTAAAGAAAATGGAGGACAAAGCTAAATCTATGCAAACGGTAAAGGATTTCTTTCAGGTTCAGCCTCCAAGATTTAGCAGACACTGGCCTACAAAGAATTGGTCCTTTCCAGTGTCAGACAGACCACAAAGGGGCAGATATAGATGCCCAAGAGGCAGATCCCAGCCCCAAGGTTCATACAGGTCTAAACAATGGGGTGCTTCTACCTCCAAAAGTGGAGAAGACAAATCACAGCCATACAGGAAACAGTCCCAATGACTTCCCCCTGTCTGCACCAAGCACTTATCTTCTGGCAGCACCTTTAGGGGGAAAACTAGCACTTTTTTCTCAAAACTGGCAAGTAATAACCCAGGACAAATGGGTCCTAGACATAGTGTCACAAGGTTACAAGTTTCACTTCCATACCCTGCCAAGGACAAACGGTTGGCCAGACCTGCCAAAACATCAATGGGCAGAGGCACAAAAGCAAGTCTCATCCCTCATGGACATGAGGGCCATTCAACAAGTACCAGAGCAAGAGCAGGGACAAGGATTTTATTCAAGACTGTTCTTGGTACCAAGAAAGGACAAGACCTGGAGACCAATACTGGACCTATCTATTCTAAACACATTTCTGGATATACCAAAATTCAAAATGTTGGCTCTACAGCAACTTCTGCCTGTGCTGGGCAAGAAGGCTTTGCTTGTGACTTTAGACCTAAAAGAGGCATAACTTCATGTCCCAATCAGACAAACATGCAGAAGATACCTCAGATTTAAAGCTGGCTCAATGCACTACCAATTCTCTGTACTGCCCTTTGGCTTATCTACTGCACTCAGGGTCTTCACAAAGTGCCTGGCACCAGTAATTGCATTCTGCAGACAAAGAGGAATACAAATATATCCTTACTTGGATGACTGCCTCATTCAAGCAGAGAACAAGGACATTCTACTACAGCATCTGGCGTTTGTAAAGAGATTTCTAACAGGCCTAGGGTACACAGTCAACAAAAAGAAATCAAAGCTAGTACCCTCTCAAGAGATAATATTCCTGGGTGCAAGCTTAAATGCAACTGCCCAGATGGCTTATCTCACACCAGACAAACAAAGGCAACTGACTACCTATTTCAACCTGTTGGCAACAAAGGCCCAGTTATCTGCAAGAAAAATTCTGCAGGCTTTGGGCTTCATGGCATCCTGCATTCTACTAATTCCATATGCGAGACTGCATATGAGGAAACTTCCATGGTACCTAAAAAGTGTTTGGACTCAACATTGCCACAGCCTGGAAACAATAATTACCCTCATTCCCTGCCTGCAGCAGGAGTTTCGTTGGTGGGCGAAGGCTTGCCACCAGAACAAGGGACAGCCATTCACTTTTCCCCCAGCCAGGCAGACATTAACAATGGATGCATCAGATTATGCCTGGGGGGCCCACATGGCAGGAAGATGTGTTCAAGGCACATGGTCCGCAAACCAAATGCATCTACATATCAATCAAAAAGAGATGCTAGCTGTTCAGAATGCCCTGACAGCCTTCAAGGACCTACTTCATCCCGGACAACTACTGATAAAGACAGACAGCACCACGGTCATGTGGTATATAAACAAGCAGGGAGGCACTCATTCTTACCCCCTTTGCAGACTAGCCATGACTTTGTGGGACACAGCATTGACTTACCAAGTACATCTGCAGGCACAATTCCTGCCAGGAAAGATAAATACTCTAGCAGACAAACTAAGCAGAAACCTCATAGATCCCCACAAGTGGAAATTGGATCCACAAGTCTTCAGCATGATAACAAGGAAATGGGGATGCCTGGATATAAATCTATTTGCCTCTCCTCACAACTACCAACTAAAAAGATTCTGCACAAGGACTTATCACAGACAAGCATGGAAAGTGGACGCCCTATCTTTCAGCTGGAACAGCTTAGCAGTATATGCCTTTCCTCCACTGCCTCTCCTCCCCAAGGTACTCCTAAAGGTCAGACAAGAGAAGCCAAAGATGATACTGATTGCCCCAGACAGGCCCTGCCAGCACTGTTATCCAATCCTAAGGAACTTGTCTCAATGCCCAGCTTGGACCTTGCCTCAAATACCTCATCTACTATCCCAACAAAACAATCAGATCCTGCACAGCCAACTAAAGACCTTAAATCTGGCAGCATGGCGGATAATGTACTGATACAAAATGCACCTCTCACTAAAGCTGTAATGGATGTCATTTTGGAGGTCAGAAGGCCTAGTACCAGAAAATCTTACGCTGGAAAATGGAAGAGATTCTGTACTTGGAACCAGGCATGAGGAATTGACACAGCTGTAACAAATATTCCTCAGATTTTGCAATACTTAACTGAGATGCTGGACAAAGGCCTATCCTTTTCATCAATTAAAATTCATGCCTCTGCCATTTTGGCTCATTACAATACAGAGCCACCAATCTTTTCTCATCCCTTGTTAAGACAGTACCTCAGAGGAGCCAAAAACTTAAGGCCTCCAAGGAGATCACCAATACCTGCATGGGACCTCAATTATGTTTTGGAAAAACTCACCCTGCCTCCTTTTGAGCCAGCCGCTACAGCTGATATAAAGTTTTTATCTTGGAAAACAGCTCTGCTCCTAGCAATAACCTCTGCAAGATGAGTCTCAGAGTTACAGGCACTCATGGCTGTGGAACCTTTTATCATTTTTTATCCAGACAGGGTTTCTCTGAGGACAAACCCAACATTTATGCCTAAGGTAGTGTCCAGTGTGGCCCTTAACCAAACTATTCATCTGCCTACTTTTTATCCAAACCCACAGAATAAGGGGAAGAGAATTCTGCATTCTTTGGACATACACAGACAGCTACGCTTCTACTTGAACAGAACCAAATCGTTCATAAAGACAGAGCAACTACTAGTGGCATATGCTGCAGGATCACAAGGAAAGTCTATCTCAAAGCAGACTATTTCAAAGTGGATAGGCCACTGCATTTATTTCTGCTATTCACAACATGGCAAGCCAGTGCCTAAGGGCATTAGGCCACATTCAACCAGAGCAGCAGCCACTTCAGCAGCCTTCCTAAGGGGAGTACCAACCAAAGACATTTTAGAGGCTGCTACCTGGAGTTCAGTGCACACCTTTTCAAAGCACTATCATTTACCACTCTACTCTAAATCCAGGGCAGGCTTTGCCACTGCAGTTCTGCAGGGGCTCATAGCCACTCCTAATGTTATTTAGCTCCAGACTCCCAACCATAGCTTTGGGATTCAACCCAAGTGTAATGACTGCAACAATGAAACACGAAGAACATAGTACAGTTGTGTACACTTACCATAAATGTAGATGTTTGAGTGTAGTCACTGTTGCAGTCCAGGTTACCCACCCACCATCCCCCATATCTTTGCTGCAACTTATCTGCACTTCTCTAATCTATTCAACCTATGTGGTGTATTTGCTTGTAGATGAAGGTGTTATATATTTTGGTGCATGCATGTTTTATTGGCATATTTTAGCCTACCCTTTTGGGGGCACCTGACATCTGGGGCAAGAAAAACTGAAGAAAATGGCGTCGGCTGCATCTTTTATACCCCTGGCACACTGACGTCAGGGAAGAGGCGACAGCAACCGACGCTGGACCTAGACTTTGGAATTCAGGCCGACTGAGGGTAGCCTGCCAACAGGATAACCCAAGTGTAATGACTGCAACAGTGAATACACTCGAACATCTACATTTATGGTAAGTGTACACAACTGTAATTTACTATGATTATTACCAAAACAAATATATTTATTCATTTAAAATAAATAAGATTCATTTTGTAGTCTATCTAAAAATAACTTAAAAGAACAGTGTACAGCTGAAACCATTTTAATATTCCTGATTTTTTTAAGTTGACAAGAGCACACATCAAACATCACACCAATTACAATGCTTAATGTGATGATTAATTAATATAGATGATATGATGAGGTCTCCAGTCATAACCAAGTTGTTTTGCAGATGAGACACAGCTTCTAAGAAATTCATCTGAAGAATGGAGTGAAGGTCCCCAAGTGTATATGGATGATGTTCAGAACTTCATCTGTTAAGATGGCAGCAAGATGTGCCTGGTTGACTGTAAATACCTGATCAAATGGTAACCTTAAGACCCACTGATAGATATATGCAGTGATGGAAGTGGAATAAGGGCTGTCTTATGAGTAATGCTACTGGATGTCTGTCTTGATGCAGCACCTCAGCCATAATTGATCCTTGTACATAAGGTTTATAGTCAGGGATTTATCTCTGTGTCATGGAGCTGGCTCAGTGAAGTTCAAAATTCATGTATGCCATTAGAGATATGTCAGACATGTATGTTACAGAAGGTGGGATGCTCCAAGGTAGTGCATCCTTGGAACTGGTATATCTGTTTCCTTTTAAGCATAGCTCTGGTCTGCTGACAGCAGCAGTTATGGTTCCTAGAATTTCAACAGTAGGACACTAGTTCATGAGATGGCACATGCACTAGTTGAGCCAGCTATGCCTCTGATGATGACATCCCTCAATGTCTTCTGCAGACTCTATCTCACCACATTTCCCACACCATTTCTAGTTTGTCCTTCCCCTGTGCCCTGAGTATTAGATTTGGATCCCAAGCCAAGTGGCTTTGCTGAACTGCCCTACAATCTTGTCTCCTGGATACAGAGGATTTTCAATTTCCTCATTACCATCATGTCATCCACTTCCAAGCTGCATCCTGTCAGTGAACCTATACTGAGTGTCAATCCTTAGTTCTTGCTTGGTAGGTGGACTGGTTTTACATCCAGCTTTTGCTCAACAGACGTATCCTAGATAACTTAAGCTGGACAACTGAACACTGGCTAGCCAGTAGTTTATTGACTCTGGGCAGCTGGGCTTTATGGCAGGCACACACTGGCTGGCCAATAGGGGCACATAGACCACTTGCCATCATTAGCATAGGTCCTTGGTTTAGGTCAGAGTGAGCTGGGTTCTCAACCTACTTATCACTGGCAAATACCCATGTCCATTTTTGGTGACATTAGTTAACATGACCAAATCACCTAGCACTAATTTTTGCACCATCTAATGGCTAGCCTTGACACAGCACATAATCTGTGGTGCATGTTGTCCAATCTAGAGAATGCTGTGCACCACAACTGATGCTCAGTGAGATTGGTCTATATAACTCTTCCCCCGATAGGCCCCATTTAGAGTCTGTTGCTGCCCACAACTCATGCCAATCAAACTAGTGTAAAGATAAGATACTGTTCACAGTCTCAGCCTATGTCCCCACAGCAGGGTTGTGACAGTGAGCAGAAGAGTTTATTCAGACTACAGTTGCAGGATTGTCTAGATAAAATAAGACAACATGAGTTGGTGTTGATAATGGGGGGTCTAAATTCATATATTAGGACAGACAGAACAGGATATGAGCACTACATTGGTCCACATGGGTGGGGCAACAGGAATAAAAAAAGGAGATTCCATTCCAGACCTCTGTCTGTCAAATGGCTTGATGCTGGCTAACACATGGTTCAGCAAGAGACACAGTCATAAAATCACATACAAGAGTGGCCATCATGTAACTCAGGTAGATTTCCTGCTAGTGAGAAAAAGACACTGGGGTAGAATCAGCGATTGCAAAGCCATTTCAAGTGTAACAATCATCCCATAGCATAAATTACTGTTTGCACAATGAGCTGCAACCAGTGGTCAGAGAAGGTTCTAAGGTCAACAGAGACTAGGCTGAAAATCTGGATGTTGACTGGAGATAAAGCACAAGTGTTCAAGGAATTACTTAGGGGTCTAGCACCTCAAGAAGAAAAGGAAATAGGTGGAGTTGAAGAAGAATGGCAGCACCTCAAAATGGCATGTGTTAGGACTACAGACCAGATATGCCATCAAGCCAGGTATGAAATAAGGTACATAAGTAAAGCTGATGGTAGAATGCAGAAGCCCAGGTAGTCAAAAGAAAGAAGGAGTGCATAAAATATGGGAGACAGAAAAGATGGATCATGCTAAGAAGGAATTCTGTTTGGTTAACAAGAGGGCTAACAGAACATTTGCAATGGCAAAGAACAAGATATGAGTGGCACTCTACCAGTTTCTGGAAATGGACTCGGTAGATGGTACAAAGAAACTCTATCAGGTTGCAAGGCAAAGATAGAAAGATAATGAAGATCAGACACCCTTTATAAGGGATGACAATAACAACGTACTCATCAGTCCACAGGGCATCAAAGGCAGATGGAAGGAATACTTCTAACCGCTTCTGAATGAAGAACACCCCAAACATCTGTATTGTTTCAGACACAGCCTAGAATGAAAGAAGAGGGGAGCCCACCATACAAGAAGTAAGAATAGCACTGAGGAAAATGCAGTCAGGAAAATCAGCAGACTCAGATGAGGTCACTGCAGATATGATTAAGATATCAGGTGAATTAGAAGAACAATAGCACCAGGACAATATGGAATAAAAACAGTTAAACACCTGTTTAACTGTTGGAGGCTACACACTCAATTGTTATAGCAATTTCTGTGCATTTAAAGTGCTTTTTTGATTGTATCTGCTTTATTTTCTGAAAAAAAAAACAACCAAACAAACAAAAAAAAAATACTTGTTTTCCCACCTTTCTAAGCTAGTATAGTCCAGTTTTCAGGTTAGTGCTGAATTCAGGGCTGTGTTACAAGTTTCTGTGTTTGACCATACCTTACTTGGATAGAAGGAAGTTTCTCTGTTCACTGTGAGAAAGGGAGCTTTGAGCAGCTTATCTGTCCCTGGAGGAGTGATTTCAGCCCAGAAATTTGTAGTTTATTGGCCATTTTGGGCTAATTTCTATCTCTTTCATTTCCCTGTTATAAAACCCGCATTTGCAAGGTTTTTGTGCTAGTATACAGCTCAGCAAGCTCCTGCCTGGTACCCTGCAGAGTTCTACAGCAGCAGAGAGACAAAAGAGAGACTTTGGAGTGATTAAGTATCATTTTCTGCATTTTCTTGCTGTCTTTAGCTAATTCCGCCTAAAATGCCGATTTTCTAGTTTCTGTGATTTAAAAAGCTTGTTTCAGCTACATATTGTACTTATTTTACTGCCTGCACTTTAACAAAGTCGTTTTTGTGTTTAAATTACCTGTTTAACTGTTGTAGGCTACACACTCAAGTGTGATAGCCATTTCTGTGCATTTAAAGTGTTTTTTTGAGTGTATCTGCTTTATTTTCTGAAAAAACAAAACCAAAAAAATGTACTTGTTTTCCCACCTTTCTAAGCTAGTATAGTCCAGTTTTCAGGTTAGTGCTGAATTCAGGGCTGTGTTACAAGTTTCTGTGTTTGCTCATACCTTTCTTGGATAGAAGGAAGTTTCTCTGTTCACTGTGAGAGAGGGAGCTTTGAGCAGCCTATCTGTCCCTGGAGGAGTTGTTTCAGCCCAGAAATTTGTAGTTTATTGGCCATTTTAGGCTAATTTCTATCTCTTTCATTTCCCTGCTATAAAACCTGCATTTGTGAGGTTTTTGAGCTAGTATACAGCTCAGCAAGCCCCTGCCTGGTGCCCTGCAGAGTTCTACAGCAGCAGAGAGACAAAAGAGAAACGTTGGAGTGATTATCATTTTTCTGCATTCTCTTGCTGCCTTTAGCTAATTCCGCCTAAAATGCTGATTTTCTAGAATTTCTGTGATTTAAAAAGCTTGCTTCAGCTACATATTGCACTTATTTTACTGCCTGCACTTTAACAAAGTCATTTTTGTGTTTAAATTATCTGCTTAACTGTTGTAGGCTACACACTCAAGTGCGATAGCCGTTTCTGTGCATTTAAAGTGTTTTTTGATTGTATCTGCTTTATTTTCTGGAAAAAAAAACAAAACAAAAAATATATATGTACTTGTTTTCTCACCTTTCTAAACTAGTATAGTCCAGTTTTCAGGTTAGTGCTGAATTCAGGACTGTGTTACAAGTTTCTGTGTTTGCCCATACCTTACTTGGATAGAAGGAAGTTTCTCTGTTCACTGTGAGAGATGGAGATTTGAGCAGCCTATCTGTCCCTGGAGGAGTGGTTTCAGCCCAGACATTAGTAGTTTATTGGCCATTTTGGGCTAATTTCTATCTCCTTCATTTCCTTGCTATAAAACCCACATTTGCGTGGATTTGGGCTCCAGGCAGCGCCGGTTAGCTAGGGTATAACTATTCCCGGCTCTACAAAGTCTACTCTTCAATTTTTCCTTTGGAACTAGACAAACTTTCAACTTAAGCACACAAACTATTCACTTCTCATCCCGGCACTTGCTCAAAACTCATAGAAAGCACTAATAAACCTTAGCACTAGACCCCTCTATACTGTAAAGAAGGACAAGGCTCTCTATTCAACCTTACCAACCAATCAGTAAAACAGTTCACTGTACCTATCCAGGCATGTCCAAAGAGCAGTTTCAGGTGTACTCTCTGGTCCAACTGGTGAATCTGGGCATTTTGAGGCAATGTTATAATTGCCTCATGTACACAGACAACCCTCTCCTCCTTCCACCAAACACTAATACATGCGAGAGATGCAATTATACAGCCAAACTGGAGGCTAAGCTCTCTCGACCCAAGACTAGACCAGGCAGTCAAGAGGAGAAGGGAATTACTTGCATCACACCACCAGTCTCATATAGACCTATGAAATCAATCTGGCAAAAAACACACATAAATACATGAAAACATACTCGGAGGCTCTAAATAAAAATCTGCAAAAGCAACAGAGACCTCCAAAGCAGACATCCAAGCAACCTCCACCCCCAACACAAACCATGAAACACATACTTCACAAAACCAGTGTGCCACGCAATCACAGCCCTTAAGGCAAAATAACATACCCAACACACTAGTAATAGGTGACTCTATAGTCAGGCACACTGACGTCCCACTCACTAGGCTGAACAAGGAGAAGGTTACTGTTAGCTGCCTGTCGGGTGCCAGGATCCGCCACATAACACAAGCACTCAGGTCACTCTAGAACAAGTACAAATATGACTCTGTCATTGTTCATGTTGGTGTGAATGACCTGAGCTGTACCTCCCTAGACTACATGAAAAGAGACATGGAGGAGCTCTCTGATTACGTAGCCCAGGCCGGTATGACCCTGAACCTGAGTAGCATCCTGCCCTCACCAAGAAAGATACCATGGATGGCGCAGTGGTGCAACATTAGAGTTGTAGCCTCACAGCAAGAGATTCTCCAGTTCGATTTTCAGCTGGGGGTGCCTTCTGTGTGGAGTCTGCATGTCCTCCCTATGTTTGTGTGGGTTTTCTCCGGGTGCTCCGGTTTCCTCCCACTTTACAAAGACATGCATCTGGAGCCTTTCTCCCCAGGCCTCCGCTGAAAATTGGCTTAGTTCCAAGTCGGAATTTCCCGGTTAACAAATGTTAAATAAATAAATAAATAAATAAAATTTCAACAATTGGCTAAGCTTCTGGTGTCATTCAAAGGGGATCCAGTGTCTGTCAGCCTGAGATGACATGCTCGACAAGCCATGCTGCTTCGCTAAAGACGACTTGCACCTGTCACCCTTAGGCTTTCGAATACTAGCCAAAACCCAGACCAAAATACAAAAGATAGGGGAGTATCCATATTCATCAAAGATACCCACACCTCCAGGTTAGTGGCACAGCATGATGCTTCAGAGATCATCCATGTGCAACTAACAATGGGCAAAACTGCTATTCAAATCATAGTTTGCTACAGATCACCCACCATTTCCCAGGACCCCCACTCCGCATTCCTGGAAACACTGGGAAACATAAAGGTCCCACCAAATACCCCAATATTGGGTGATTTCAATTACCCAAACATTAACTGGGAGAACTACTCAAGTACAAACTCCCTTGCCCAACATTTCATAGAATTTATAAACTCAAATGCCCTGGATCAACTGGTCAACATCCCCACCAGAGGTGACAACATATTGGATCTGGTCATCACCAACATGGGTGACTGGTGTTCCACACTGGAGGTCAACCCCTCACTGGTTAGATCTAACCATAAACTAATCACTCTGGATATCCACATTCCGCCACCACTCCCGGTCAAAGAAACCACCGTGAAAAACTTTTCAAAAACAAACTTCACATTACTTAAGACCGAGGTGGAAAGTTACAAAACCCCCATGCTAAAGGATAACGCTGTCCACGCTGCAAAATCCTTTACTAATGCACTCTACGGGCACCTACAAGAATGCATGAATCGTGCTATCCCAAACAAAACCAAGATTCACTCCTCCAAGAAAAGGAAACCAGTCTGGTGGACCCCTGCCATAAACAAGCTATGCAATAGAAGGAGGAAACTAGTACAGAAAAGAGTAAAATCCCAAGAAGGGAAGACATCCTTGATCAGTATCAGCAAGAAGCTACGTTCCCTCATAAAATCATCCAAGGCTAGCTTAGAAAGAAAAATTGCCATGGACTCCAAAGATAACCACAAGACATTCTTTAGCTATGTCAAGAATCTAAGTGGCAATTCTCAGATCTTCTCGGAGTTAGTGCAGAATGGCACAAAATACACTGAACCGACTGATATAGCCAACATCCTGGCAGACAGGTTCAGTGCAAACTTCACCCCCCTCTCACCCCAAAAGGGCCCATAACTATACCAGAAGAATGTAGTGCCCCTGAAATCACAGACACTCAGGTTAAAACAGCCCTCTCCAAAGCCAAAAACACAGCATCAATGGGACCGGACAGTGTCCCAGGCTGCGTCCTACATGAGCTCAAAGATGAACTAACCCCTTACCTAAACACACTGTTTAAACTCAGCCTCTCCACGGGCTATGTGCCCACAGAGTGGCACACAGCAATGGTTATTCCGCTCCACAAAGGTGGAGCCACAGCGGACTCCAGGAACTATTGCCCTATAAGCTTTACTAGCTTGGTCTGCAAAGCTATGGAGTGCATCATCATGGATCTCATTAACAGAGACAATGGGAATCTCCAAACACTGGACCCTACCTAGTTTGGCTGTGTTAAGGGCAGATCATGCCTCTGAAACCTGGTGGACTTCTTTGAGACAGTTACCAAGGCTATAGATGAGGGAAAGGTGGTCCACACAGCCTACCTAGACCTCGCAAAGGCCTTCAACACCATTCCCCACTCAGGTATTATAGACAAGCTCACCAGCCTGAACATAAACCCCTGCATCACGAGATGGGTTGACAACTGGCTCACGGACAGAGCCCATATGTTAAAAGAGTTGCGGGAGCTAGGTCTGACTCTAAACCGGTTACAAGTGGTGTTCTCCAGAGCTTAGTCCTAGGAGCCCTCCTGTTTGACATATACTTCTCAGAGGTACAGGCAAACACAGGAGGACTATGGCTGACCAAGTTCGCAGACGACTGCAAACTAGGGGCTATAACTGATTCTCCGGGAGACACAGACATCCTCCAAAAGGGTCTCACTGAGATAGATACCTGGTGTCAAAACCATGGCCTCAAGCTAAATGTCAAAAAGTACATAGTCATCCCCTTTGTAAAAAACAAAGTACCCACAAACTACCACATAGGTGAGCCCCCTAAATACATAAGATGTAATAAGGTATCTAGGGACCCAAGTAGATAGTAACCTCTCCTTTGATAATCACATTGCCAAAGTGGTTAGAAAATCCTTCTATGTGGCCCACCTAATCACAAAAGGGTTTGCATCCAGATCGAAAGAGGTCATTGGGCCCCCTCTGTGCATCACTCATCAGACCCATCATAGAGTATAATGCCCCATTTGGGATGTACCTTACAAGACACCTGCAACAACTGGAAAGACCACAGAAGTACCTCACCAAGAGGATCACTGGCCTCAAGCAGATGCACTATGCAGCTCGAATGAAGAAACTCCATCTGTACTTGGTTGCATACCACCTACTCAGAGGTGATCTCTGCCTGACATACAAGGCCATGTCCAACCCAGAATTGATGGACATGCTCCACCTAAAGAAAACCATGTCCCCTTGAGCCACATGCTCCAGGAATCTAAACCTCACCACAACAATAAATAGGACGTGCTGGAGGGATAGATTCCTGTCCCAGAGACTTCCTATGCTCTGGAACAAAATTCCAGTTTACATTAGGCAGAGCTCCTTGCTAACCCTCTTCAAGAGAAACCTTGATGAGTGGATGGGAAACAGAAAGTTTACCCCAGGGATCACTTCAATGGCTCTGTGGGACAGAGGCACAGGGAACTAATCTAAGGGGGCGGCGAAAGCCAACACATTACAGCTAGGCTTATAAATGCCTTCGGGCAGATAGCCTAGTACCTACCTATGAACCTATGAACATGTTCCAGATAACTAGAACATAAGCATTCTATTGCCACTGTATAAGGGCAATGAGGACATTCACAACGGTGGGCAGTACAGAGGTATCAAACTCCTGTCACACCGCATGAAAGTTCTTGATAAACAAATACACAGAGTAGTAGAAAGGTAGGTGGGGGTGAACAGTTTTCTAACACAATGTTTTCAGTGAGACAGATAGTTGGGAAGAAGCTAGAGATGAGGTAAGAATACAACTGGCCATTCCTAGACTTGGATAAAGGTCCTAATAAAAATGACTTGGGTAGTCCTGAGATGGTTTGATGTACCTGAGACATTGGTAGAATTAGTTAGGCTGTTTACAAAGATCCAATGGCACAACTATGAACAGTAGTCAGACTCACAGAGGGGTTCCCAATGGGAATGGGTGTGCACCAGGGTTCATCTCTGAGCCCACTGCTGTTCATACTGGTGATGGACTACATTAGCAAATAGGTCAGAGGAGACAGATCAACAAAGCTGTTGTATGCAGACAATGTGGTATTATAGGCAGACTCTGAACAAGAACTTCTGCAAATGATAGTGGAATGGAATGCAAAGCTGAAGGCACAAGGATGAAACTGAGTACAAATAAGACAGTTGTAATTTCAGCAAATGGAGAAATCAGAAACAGATGAGAATTGAGATAGAAAGGAAGACAGTGGAATAGGATAACAGCTTCAAGTGTCTAGGAGAGGTGGTTGAGGAGGGAGGACGTCTGAATGAGGAAGGTAAAGCTAGAATCAAAGGAGCTGCAGCCAGCTGGTACAGAGTGTCAGGGTAGTATATGACAGAAGAATGCCAAAGAAGCTAAAGATGTGCAAACTAGTGGTGCAATCAGCACTACTGTATAACAAAGAACACAGGGCAGGGAAGGCAGAGCAGTTGGGAAAGCTAGAAGGGATGGACTTAAAGTGCCTGAGAGTATTCTAGCAGTGCATGGTTTCAGTGATTTCCAAACATTTAAGCCAGTAACTGCACGGATATGAACTAAAGGTGGAAGTGTCTTGATCTACATCAATAATAAGCATACTTCTAGGTTGGATAAACAGGATGATGCACCTGATTTCCTCCAGATACAGATTACCATAGAAAAAGTCCCATATTATCTCCTAGCACATTACCTGCTATGTAATATAAAACTCATAGGTCAGACTTATACCTATTGGAGAGACTCACCATTCAATCAAATACCATACTTATGAAGGTCTTTAATTATCCCTCTATAAACTGGGAATCCTACATGGCCCGAAATTTGCAGGTGCAGATATTTCTAGGCTTTGTAAACACCCTGGACCAGTTAGTGCATATGCCTACTAGAGATTACCAACAAACTGGACCTGATACTCACAAATGCTGCACCCCAACCCCCCAACCTGAGTTGTGTCTTCAGTGGAAAGTTCAGAACACAAAACAGTCCCTGAAATGAATCAATTCTATAACCCCAAAAAAACTTGTAGCAGTTAGAAACTACTTCAAGAACAGCTACCATTTATTAAATGATAACCTGTCAAAATTTCAAGCATCTCCAAACCCAGATAGCATAGCAGCCTGCGTGGAATTACTATCAGAAGCTATGTATAACCATGACAATGAATGCTCAGTAGCTGCTGTGCCTACCAGAAGTAAACCCAAAATTAACTCAAAAAAAAAAAAACACTCTGGTGGAATCCAAAATGAAACAGGTTTTACAACAAGAGAAAAAAGTCACAGCTAAAATTAGGAAATGTAACACCAAAAAAGATAAAAGCTCTCTCATTAAAATGAATAGACAATTAAGAGGACTAATTAAGCCCAACAAAGCAAATGTTGAGGTAAAGGTAGAGTCCTAGGCCAAGCACAACCATAATGTCTTTTTTAGCTATGTCCAAAACCTCAAAGGCAGCACACAACAGTGTGCCAAACTTTTGGTAAAATGAGCCGCATTCTTGGAATTGAGAGATATAGTGAATCTTCTGGCTGACAAATTCAGTTCCAACTTTACCCTCACCTCCAGCTGCCCCCCCCCCCCCCAGAAATACCATCTAACATAATCAGTCCAACTATCAGTAGGCAGCAGCTCTTAGATGTGCTCTCTAAGGCCAAGAATACAGCCTCAGTGTGCCCCGATAATGTCACAGGATGCTTCCTAAATAACCTGAAATATGACCTGTTAGGGCCATTGGGGGGGGGGTTTACTATTCAACCATATCCTCCACACAGGCATCATGCCATGCAAATGGAAGACTGCGTGAGCCATACGTCTGCACAAGTGCAGACCATCAATGGATCCCGGGAACTACTGACCTGTTAGTTGGACAAGTCTTATATGCAAAACTATGGAAAGAGTTATCATGGAAATTAACAATGACATAGAAAACCTTCAGACACTGAACCCAACCCAGTTTAGTTTTGTCAAAGCCAGGTCATGCCTACTGAACCTGGTGGACATTTTGAGAAGGTCACCAAGGCAATGGATGAGGGCAAAATGGTACATACTGACTAATCTGACCTAACTCTAGTCTGACCTAACTAAGGCATTTGATACAATACCCAAGTTGTGCATTGTAAACAAACTCACTGACAAGACCCATATTCAAATCATAGGCCCCCAACTTTGACTCAAGATGCCCACTCCACCTATCTGGACCTCTTTGAATCTATCAAGATTCATCCCTTTACCCTGATCTTGGGCAACTTTAACTATCTAACCTATCTAGAAGAACTACTCATGCCAAACCGCAAATGCCCAGAGACTCCTTGATTTTGTCAAAGCAAATGCCTTGGACCAGCTGGTCGATACCCCCACAAGAGGTGATAATATCTTCAACTTGGTATTAACCAACACGAGTAACCACTGCAGCATCCCTACAGTGTCATCCTCCCTGGTAAGATCCGACCACAAA
The DNA here is from genome assembly GCF_019279795.1 of Protopterus annectens. Classification (NCBI taxonomy): domain Eukaryota; kingdom Metazoa; phylum Chordata; order Ceratodontiformes; family Protopteridae; genus Protopterus; species Protopterus annectens. The sequence goes on along the minus strand of NC_056746.1, from coordinate 640,733,987 downwards.
GTGGTCACTTTTGAAGTCACCATCTCCTCCGAACCCCCCCCCCCCCAGCTAGGGTCAAACAATAAAAACTTCTCCAAAGCTGATTACAACCTCCTGAGGGAAGATATAAACAGCTTCACAGCTCCCTCCCCCTCCATAGGAACTGACACAAATGTCCAAACCTACTCCAAAGTACTATAAAAGCATTTATATAGCTGCATGGAATCAGGAATACCCGACAGGACAAAATCCTCCTCCTCGAGGAAGAGTAAACCTGTCTGGTGGACATTTGCATTAAATAAACTCTATAATAAAAGGAAAAAATTACTGTCCAGTACCAAGAGGGAGCAGGTGCCTAATTGGAAGCAAGCTCTTCTTAGCCTGATCAAGCAAATAAGAGCACTAATGAAATCCTCCAAAGAAAACTTCAAGTCCAAACTGCCAAATCTACTAAAGACAATCATAAGACCTTCTTCACATATATCTGCAGTCTCAAAGGAAACACTCAGATCTGCTCAGAACTGGTGGTCAAGGACACCACATGCACAAATGCCGTGGATATAGCCAACCTGCTGGCAGACAGGTTCAATGAAAACTTCACCCCTCTGTCCCCCATCAGTAAATCAGGATATACCCAACACCTGCCCCCCTCCCCTTTTCTGTAGGGAGCAGGTCACCACTGCCCTCTCAAAGGCAAAAAAATACAGCCTCCATGGGACCCAATAACATCCCAGGCTGCATCCTACATGAGCTCAGGCAGGAAGTTGCAGCACGATTAGGCACCCTGTTCAACCAATACCTGAGTACTGGCTTCATCCAGCTGAGTGGAGGACAGCCACTGTCATCCCTTTATACAAAGGTGGAGCATCTACTGATCCAAGAAATTATAGATCCATCAGCCTAACTAGCCTGATCTGCAAGGCCATGGAATGGATTATCACAGACCTCATTAACAAGGACATTGCCAACCTCCAAACACTCGATCCCACACAGTTTGATTTCGTCAAGGGGAGGTCATGCCTGTTAAACTTGGTTGACTACTTTGAAGCAGGCAACATTGCCATGGATGAGGGGAAGACAGTGTACAGCACCTACCTTGACTTGGCCAAAGCCTTTGATACTATTTCCCACTTGGGTATAATAGATAAACTCTCTCAACTAGGCATCAATCCATATGTTACCAGATCAGTAGCAAACTGGCCCACTGATTGAACCCACCTAGTCAAAATAGGGGAAGCCACCTCAACCAGTAGGCCTGTAATGAGTGGCATGCTCCAGGGATTGGTCTTGGGGCCTCTGTTATTTCGGATATACTTTTCTGAGGTGCAGGCCAAAACCAGTGGACTATGGCTGACCGAGTTTGCAGATCACTGCAAGCTGGGTGCTGTGCTGTCATCAATTCCCTCTAGTGATAAGGACATTCTCCAAGAGTGCCTCACCCAAACAAACGACTGGTGCCAGAAACACGGCCTCAAACTGAATGCCAAAAAATGCATCATCATCCCCTTTGGGGAGAGTGATGTCCCCACAAATTATCACACTGATAACAGGATCCTAAACATGCAATCAGTCTTAAGGGACTTGGGTACTCAGGTTGATAGCAACTTGACTTTTTAACACCATATTCCCTCAGTTGTACGGAAGACTTTCTAGATGGCCCACTTCATTAGGAAGGGTATCTCATCCAGAGACAAGGAGGTCATAACATCCCTGTATTCTTCTCTTATAAGACCCATTACTAAGTACAATACCCCTTTCGGCATGTACCTCACAAGCACATGCATCAGCTGGAGACACCACATAAGTTCTTCACCAGGAGATTCTAGGGCTTTAAACATCTACCCTACACAGATAACCTAAAAGCCCCTTCCCTCTACTCAGTCTCATACAGACTCATCAGAGGTGACTTCTGTCTGGCATGCAAAGCAATCTCAGACCCCACCTTGATGGGACAGCTGCATATCTGCAAGTCAAGCTCCACTTGAGTAACCTGCGTGACCTCAAACTGGTCTGTGACATCAATAGGACTTGCTGGCAGGACATATTTGTATCCCAGGGACTCCCCCTTCTGTGGAATAGACTCCTTCTCCATGTCAAGCAGAGTACCTCATTATCCCTTTTTAAGCAAAACTTGGATAACTGGATGGGGAACAGAAAATACACCCTGGGATTCCACGTGTCCCTGCTGGATAGGGGCATTGGGTGCTGATTTGTTGGAACATGGGCTAAATTCTTGGGTAGGCTTGTAAGGACCTCAAGGCCAATAGCCTAGTAACTTCCTATGATCCCATGATAAATGCCTATGTAACTTGCTGAATAGCCATCTGGCTCATAGCCGGGACCCAGAAAGTTAGAACTGAAGAGACGACCTCAACAAATAGGCTGGTCACCAGTGGAGTCCATCAGGGCTCTGTGTTGGGTCCGATCCTCTTTGGCATTTATTTTTTGGAATTCAAGGCCCATGTTAAGCTCCTCTGACTTACCAAGTTTGCAGATAACTGTAAGGTGGGGGGAATCATCAGAACCTCCCTACATACTAACATCTTACAGGAAGGTCTAATACAGACAAATGATTGCTGCCAAAGCAACTGCTTAAAACTTAGTGTCAACAAGTGGACCGGGAGTTATCTGAAGAAGTATGGACATAGGAAAGAAAAAAAGATCTGGCATGGTCCACTATTTATACAAAGATGAAAGCAAAACTAAGCAATATGAAAAAAATCAGCACCACGGATATTTGAAGAGAAATACAGGCAAAGACACCCAGACATGGGAAATTTTACAAAACAAAAAAAATAAGGAAATGTAGGGGGAAAGTAGAAAAGAGGATTAGTAAGGAAGAAATTAGAGAAATAGAAACAGAAGTTATAGATTATGTGCAAAGTAAAGGATTCAGTGTAGAACATCTAACACAGGTAATGTCACAGTATGATGGAACAATGAGTCCCCATATTAAGGAGAAACACGTGGAGTGGGAGGCATCTGAAGACTTGCCCTGTGATGATGCTGTGGGGTCTTCTATAGGAGACCTGTACAAAAGTTTGCTTGAAGTTTCACAGCAAGTAAAGAAGCAGGAATCATTGGCAACTCTGTCACAGGCAATGCTGTGAAGTGATGAGACAGGAGTTCCCATATGAAGGAGAAGCAGATGCAGTAGGGTGCATCTGAAGAGGACATGTTACAAGAAGATGTCGTGGAACTTTTTGTAGACCCACAGGAAATGGAGAGCAATGAAGGTACTCTCAGTCTAGAAGAAAATGATCTAAGGGAAGAGCTACTTAATTTAATAGAGATGAATAGACATATTAAGATTTATGAAAGAAATAGACTGCAGAAAGTAAATAAGACCCAGAATATTAGAAGGTTGGTAAAAAAAATGAACACAGCAATTAGGACTATTAAGAGAAATTCTTGTGATATAACAAAAATAAAGAGGATACATTACTGTGCAGCTAAATTATTAAAAGATAAAGCCCGGGATTCATGAAGCTTGGGCCAGGTGCAGGCATAGCGTCGGCGATCTAACACCAAATATGGCCGCCGAGCGATTCAGGTACGAGCTGTTTCCAAGTGCATTACCTGCGTACGCTACGCCTGCACAGCTCCTGGTGTCTGTATGCTAATCACCCCATGTGCAGCAGTGTAGTATGCAAATGAAGGTATATAGCGATTCAGGAAGTGGTGCAGATGTAGTGTAAGCATGCAGAAATGTAAACCGAAAAAAAATGGTTTACATTTTTCAAACATAAAATCGGAGCCATGACAGCAGACCAAACTCATGTATTATACTGTTAATATATGCCAATGGCTAAATATATAGCCATTGGCATAAAATAACATGCACAAAATATGAAAAAGAACATTTAATATTATGCCCACACTAACGCAAAGTTAAAGAGCAGGGCATCGGTGCGCAAAGGGGATCGCAAGGAATATACAAAAATATAGAATAAAACTGCAATGAAACACATATCACGATTTCCCCATAATAGTCAATGGCAGGCATGCTACACCATACTCAAGGCGCAAGGGTTGCTAAGGGGCAGTGACAGTGTTATGCGCAGTAGCTAGGAATTAGTAGGCAATGCCATGCAAATGAGAGGAGTAATACTGAATCGCAGATTTCCCGCTGGTGTAAGGATGCACAAAACAGTGTAGTGTTATAACACCGAGGTGACCCCTTGAGATAAAAATGACATCAAGAGAGGGGTGTGTTGCCATTGCTGTAAGCACATTAGAGCATTGCTAACCTGGTTTGCCTGTTGCTAAGCAAAGCTGCAGGATAGGGATGTGTTGAAGTAGCCATAGCTTTGCTTAGCTGAGAGCACACAAGGTAACTGAATGTGCATGTGAATGTGGATGAAAACGCACTGTAAACCCGGTAAACAACTATGCGTGGCGCACACCAGAGCGGAAACAGGAAGGATATGGGAAAAAGATACAGAAATGCTGCAGCATGGAAATAGGAGCACAATTGAGTAATTAACACCTAGGAACCTACAGTGGGCCATTGACAACAGCTAACAAGGCTGTTAGCAGCTACCTGCAGAACAGGAAATGGGAGGTGCCATACTGCAAAGAAAACAGAAGTGTCACAGCAGAACAAAGCAAAATTGCAGTAGATCAGCTACATAACACATTTCGCAACACATTCCTGGGTAGGGAAAGTACAAAACAAGAAAGCCGGCTGGATGCATGCCTGTCAATGAGAGGGGATTCGGGTTGAAAAGTGAAATAAAGGGCAACAGATAAATCATGGCAGGCAAGCATAATTCAACATCAAAGGCCCCACAATTGCAGTACTCACTGTAAAACCCATAATTAAGATACCCTGCAGCTGGAATTGCACATACACACCCAATGACATCAGCAGCATCCATAGCATAATAGTATAAAGTGTGAAAGCACCTCACACACACTTGTGTATTCCCAAACACTCTGTACCATCGGTGTAAACAGATGGGGAACTTTTAAAATGTACATGTTAGGGGCTGCCATAGCTTTGATTCATCAGCATGTGTTGGAGACTGAAGGTGGTGTGGAGGATGATGCTGACAACCACCTCAGGCACCAGAGGAGGAGAAGAGTGTTCAGACCAAGGGTAACCTATCAGGGGCTAAATGATCTGCTGATAGTAGAGCATTACAGGGTGGACAGGGACACCATACAGCAACTTGTTGAGCTGTGCCAGCCATGCCTCAGAGTGAGAAATAACAGAGGGGAACCCATCCCAGGGGACACAAAGGTATGTGTAAGCTTGAGAATACTAGTCACAGGTACCTTCCAAAGGCCAACTGGGGATATCCTGGGGGTCTCACAGTCATCAGCATCCAGGGTACTCCACCAGTTCCTGGATGCCATGTTACCACATGCCAATGAGCACATATACTTCCCCCGAACACAGGAGGAGTTGGCCAGCAATATGCGACTCTTCCGCCGTGTAGCAGAATACCCAGAGGTACTGGGTGCAATAGTCTGCACACACATACACATCAAGTCACCACCCGGTGAGCAGGGTAGGCACTACATAAACTGCAAGGGATACCCCTCCATCAACTGCCAGGTCATGTGCAATGCCCAGGGCATTATCATGGATGTGTGTGCTGGCAGCCCTGGAAGCTATCACGACTCCCACATCTGGCATGCTTCACAGCTGCATCAGGTATTTGCCAGGGGGGACATCCCATATGGCCACCTGGTGGGGGATGCTGGCTATGCACTGGAACCGTGGATGATGACTCACATCAGAAATGCACACACATGCATGCAAGAATGCCATAATGAGGCACACGCACAAACCAGAATCATCATAGAGCGTGTGTTTGTGATGCTGAAATTACGGTTTCATTGCTTGGACATATCTGGTGGAGCCTTGCAGTACTCTCCAGGCACGTGTGCCCACATCTTCATAATATGTGCCATGCTACACAATATGATCCTGCGGAAACAGCTGCAGCAGGGACAGAATGGTGAAGGCCCTCACAGCCCACCACCATTGCCAAGGGCCCCACAGGCACAGAGGTACTCAGACCACGAACACCCTGAGTCAGCCCCAGTAGGCAGACGGAGGCATGCCCAGTATGCCCATGCCTTGGCAAAGAGGGAACGTATAGCACACACACTGACAGTGTAGGCACCTATGGACTGACACCCTTCTCCACCTGCACACACAGTAAACATGGATGGCACACACACAAGACCACCTGTAAATTGTCATGTATAGCTGGTCTACTGAGTGCATCCTACAGAGGCAGCCCTCAACTATTGCACACACAACTGCTATTGGCACAAGGTAAGTCAACACCTGAACAGTAAATTAAGCTATCAGCATGTGCTGATACTGTATGTATAGGTTCATAGGTACATAGGTAGGTACTTGGCTAACTGCCCGAGGCCATTCATATGCCTAGCCGAAATCTGTCAGCTGTCACCACCCCATTGATTAACTAACTGTCCCTCTGTGGAGCAGAGTCAATTGAGGGATCCCTGGGGTGAACCCACTGTTCCCCATCCAGTCTGCAAGGTGTCCCTGGAGTGTTAGTGAGGGGCTCCGTATAATGGAATTAGGGATGTAGTTCCAAAGCATGGGGAGTACCTGTGACAGGGATCTGTCATTCCAGCATCTTCCAGTTATGGTTGTGGCAAGGTTTAGCTCATTACAGTGTGTGGATCACTGTGACATGGATTCCCATAGGTGGAGCATATCCATTGACTTGGACATGGCTTTGTTGGACAGCAAAGATCATCTCTGAGTAAACGAGATGCCACTGAGTAATGCAAGAGTTCATGCAGTCTGGCAGCATAGGACACATGTCTGAGGCCAGTAATGCTCTTGGCGAGGTATGTTCGTGGACCCTCCAGCTTTTGGATGTGTCTTCTGAGGTACATCCCAAATGGGTTATCATACTCGATGATGGGATTGATGAGTGATGAGTAAAGGGGCACAATAACTTCAGTATGTCTAGATGTGAACCCTTAAGTAATCAGATGGCCTAATTACTTTGGAGATATGATTGTCAAAGGAGAGATCACTATCTAATGTAGTCCCCACATAACCATTACCTCGTCTGTATTAAAGTGGCTGCCACTCATGTGTTAATATGTGGGTGTTTAGTTTTCCCAACATGGAATGACCATGCAGTTCATGGCCTTTAGCTGAAGGCCATGACTGTGACACCCTGTGTTTGTCTATGTGAGGCCCCTTGAAGGATGTCTGTGACAGCTGGACTGTCAATTATGGCTCCCAGTTTGCAGTAATCACCAAACACAGTCTGCTGTAGTCCACCTGTGTTTGCCTGTACCTCTGAGAAGTATATAGCAAATAGTAGGGGTCCCAGGACTGAGTCCTGTGGGACACCAGTTGTGACTGGTTAAGAGTTGGACCTGGAGGCTGCTAGGCTTACCATGTGGGTTCTGTGTGTAAGCCTGTTGGCAACCCAACCTGTGATGTATGGGTGTATGTACTGGCTGGTGAGTTTATAAACAATACCTGAGTGGGGAATGGTGTCATAATCCTTAGTGAGGTCCAGGTAGTATGTGTGAACTACCACACCCCACATCTAAAGTCTAGATGACTGTAAGATGTCAAACAGGTTCAGTAGGCATGATCTGCACTCAATCAAGCAGACCTGGGTTGGGTCGAGTGTCTGGAGGTTCCCAATGTCTTTGTTAATGAGTTCCATGATGATGCACTCCATAGCCTTGCAGACCAGGCTAGTCAGGCTTATAGGGCAATAGTTCCCGGGGTCTGTTGTGGTGCCACCTTTGTGGAGTGGGATCACTGTTGCTGTGTGCCACTCTGTGGGTATGTAGCCTGTAGAGAGTCTGTGTTTGAACAGTGTGTTTAGGTGAGAGGTTAGTTAATTTAGAGCTCGTGTAAGACACAGCCTGGGACACTGTCCGGTCACATTGAGGCTGTATTTGTGTCTTTGGATAGGGCTGTTTTTTCCTGTGTGTCAGTGATTGCCGGGGCTGTACATTCTTCTGGTATGGTTAAAGGCCGTTTAGGGGTTGAGAGAGGTGTGAAGTTTGCACTGAACCTGTCTGCCAAAATGCTGGCAATATCAGTCAGTTCAGTGTATTTTGTGCGAGTCTGCACCAACTCTGAGCAGATCTGAGAGTTCCCACTTAGGTTCTTGACATAGCTAAAGAACGCTTTGTGGTTTTCTGTAGGTTCCTTGGGAAATTGTCTTTTGAAGCTAGCCTTGGATGATTTCATGAGGGATCATAGTTTCTTGCTGATACTGATCAGGGATGTCTGTCCTTCTAGGGATTTCGCTTTTATCTGTACTAGTTACCTTCTATTATTGTAGATCCTGTGTATGGCAGGGGTCCACCAGACCGGTTTCTTGTTCTTGTTGGAGTGAGTCTAGGTTAGACTTGGGATAGCATGATCCATGCATTCCTGCAGATGATCATAGAGTGCCTTTGTAAAGGTTTCAGCATCTTGGACAGCATTGTCCATTGGCGTGGGGGCTGTGAACTGTTCCACCTTGGGCATAAGCAACATGAAGTCTGCTTTGGATAAGATTGTCACTGTGGTTTCCTTGTTTGGGGTTGTGGGCGGAATGTGAATATCCAGAGTGATTAGTCTATGGTCTTATCTAACCAGCGAGGGGTTGACGTCGGGTGTGGAACACTGGTCTCCCATGTTGGTTATGACCAGGTCCAATATGTTGTTTCCTCTGGTGGGGGTGTAGACCAGTTGTTTCAGGGTGTTTGAGTTGAGAAATTCTAGGAAGCGCTGGGCAAGGGAGTTAGTACTCGAGTAGTTCTCCCAGTTAATGTTTGGGTAGTTGAAATCACCCAGTATTAGGGTGTTTGGTAGGACCTGCATATTTCCCAGTGTCCCCGGAAATGTGGAATGTGGGTTCTGGGTCATGGTGGGTGATCTGTAGCAAGCTACAATTTGGATTGCAGTGTTGCCCATTGTCAGTTGCACTTGGATGATCTCTGGTGCATCGTGCTGCACCACTAACCTGGAGGTGTGAGTATCCTTGATGAATATGGATACACCCCCCCCGCCTTTTGTGTTCCGGTCCGGGTTCTGTGGCCAAAAGGTGTGGTATGAGTTATAGCCTGGTGGTGCTGGAGTGCTCTCTGGAGCCTTAAACTGGGTGTCTGTTACTGCACAGATATCAATGTTCTCCATACCGAGGAGTACCTTGAGTGTGTGCAATGTGAGGTTTAGACTTCTGGTGTTGAGTAGCAATACCCTCAGTTTCTGGTTACTTGTGCTATGTATGGTGGTGGGTTTGTCTTATTTTTCCTTGCCTAAAAATCCACCTTGCCTAATATCCACCTCTCTACTATTGTTTGCAATCAATGACAGCTGTGCATGTGTACATGTTCTGCAAATGTGTACTGACCCTTGTTACAGGGCTGTGTGCACACCTACATAGAGTGGATATTGACAGTAGAGACATACTGGTTGAATGTGTAGATTTGTGTAGCCTAACTACTCATTGCCAAACTAACAGCTGCTTGGAAATATGTTGACAGTACTGGTAATGAAACAGGGTGCATATCATCTTTAACTCCAGTGTAACATCTGCAGTAGGCATGTAAGATGTAGGAAACTGCTGCCCATGTGTAATAGCAGCTTCATAGGTGATGGCATACACTATCTGATTATATCCTGATCATGTCGATTGTGGCAGCAGAGTCTATTGATATTTGACTCTGTGTGGGGAGTGGGTGTCTGTGCCCAACAGAGCTCATTGTTCTGCTGGGTATGTGAGTTTATACCCAGACAAGGATACAGCCCTGTTCACACTTGCATCATCTGTAATCAACTATCAGGATGTGATGTGGCCCTCAGAGGGGGATTGCCACTAAAGGTAGCTACCATGTTCCTGTAATAGCTAGTGTTGCTACGTCCATAACTCAAATATTTACATGTGAGCATCATTGTCTAAAACATCTTCATAAGCAGTAAGTACACTAAATACAGTATGTGGTACTTGTAGTACTGAATGCTCATACAGGCATGTCCAGTACTCAGCTACTGGTGTTTTCTAATGTCAGCTTTGTGTATGTGGCCATCCTGGAGGAATGCAATCTCCATGCCATGTACACTGCCAACCCCGCCTAACACCACACCCCACACGTTGTCTGGGATGCAGCTACAGGGGTGATCTTGGAGGCAGTCCATACTACACCCATGACTGGACTAGACAGTCAAGAGGTTTAGGTTAACACATGCATCTCATCACCACAACTAACACATACCCTTACCAGAACACAGTAAGGACACACACACATTCCACCAGATATCACACACATCCACAGAGGCCTCTAAGTATCTGGCCAAGCAAGAGGCCTCCCAAGTTGGAATAGACAGACAACAGAATACAAAGACTGTATGACATAGTTCACATAATTGTGTCACACCTCATTACACGTGGCCGGAAACATGGCCAACAGTACTCATTTGTGAATGCAAACCCTAGCACTATGTTACACAACAAGCTATATGAGAGCAAACATACTGTCAACTGTCTGTCTGCCATGATTAGCCACATACCCATACACTCCAACCACCTTTAGAACTATACACATGTCTCTGGCATATGCTATGTTGTTATGCAGGACCTGTGATGCAGTAGCTTGGACTGCATGGAAACACATGTAGGAACTGTGAGGTCATCTAGCCCATGTGGGTATGTCCCAAGGCCTGGGTAGCATTCTGCCAGTGGCCAGAATGATGCAGCAGTACAGGGACAAGGATTGTATTCCACAATCGTGAAATGTACTGGTGTAATTCAAAGAGTATCCAGCATCTCTCTGCCTGGGATAACATGGTTGATAGACCATGATGCTTTGCCAGACAGGGCATGCACCTGTCACCCCTAAGAATCTGGATACTGGCAATGGCTCATGCTTCCCCTATAGTGTCCTCATCATGCCAGGTTCAAGTGAAAGTCCACTGGTGCAACAGGGACAGCCAAGAAATAAACTGTGGGTCTTGCTACTTAATGATACAAATCAGGTACTCAATATGGACTCACTTACGGCAATCTGAAACAAGGAGAACATATCTGTGCAGTGATTGAGATATGGTTCAACGCTTTGGAGAGCACCCATGCATGACCATGTAATAACACATACCTCACCTCTTGGCCAACATCCTTTATTGGAACACATGGGCCACAGGTGTGTCCAACTTCCTGAGGGATATGTACACCCCATAAGTTGCACTTGCACAATGTAAGCTGCATTATGCTGAGCAACTACCTTTGTGCCAAAGTGTAATCCAAATTGCACCTTGTGACAGATCATCCACCATGCCTCAGAAATCCTAACTGTCATTGTGCTGTAATGGGGAATACCAGTTGTGAGACAGGACACCATAATCATGACCACTCAGCTATCCCATTATGAACCGGGAAGACTCATCATGTACCAACACATGTGCTCAATGCATGTTGGATGTCTTCAGCACCAATGACCTGGATCACCATAGTCACACCAACAGAGCTAACAGTATGCCACACATGGTCAGTCTTCAAAGCCAATGTTATGCTCCTTAAGAGTAAAGTGGCGACTGTCATGGCACCCATGCAGATGTACAATGCATGTGCAAATGCTGGGTCCTGTACAAATGCACTTTAGGCACTCACATATGTGCAGTGATCATGCCATTGAAACAGAAACAGGATTCAAACAAACACAACCATGAAAGCAAACCAGTGGTACCCTGCCTTAAACTATACAACAGAAGGTAGTAACTTTTGCAAGGGCAACACACATGAGTGGAAGTTGATCCATGGTCAGCCTCAGTAAGATGCAGATACACCATATAATGTCATGCAAAGCTACTGTGAAACTACTCATCCACATATTATGAGGCCAAACACAGAGGATTCCATAGCTGCGCCATGAAACATAATGGCAACAACAAGACCTGCTGTGCTTCACAGCACTATGGCAAGAGAGGTACCGCACCTATGGAAATAGCACCTGTTCAGCCAGATATGGTCTTGGATAACATAAACACACTGTCCCCCCAAACAGGTACACATTCATATATCCATGTACATTACAGAGCCCCTGTAATAACAACTATGCAGGTACAAGATGCACTCTCTAATGCCATACATACAGGCTGCATGGGACCTGTCCACATTCCAGGTTATATCCTACACAAATGTTAAAACAATCTGCTCCCCAGATAAACATCTTGTACAATCATAGCTTCATGTCAGGCTGTGTACACACTGAATGGTGCACAGCAACAGTCATCTGTTAATGCTGTCAATATCTGAGGGACCCTGGTATGTGTACAGCTGACCTGGTTACAAACAGTGGTATAACTGCATTGCATAACACATAATGTAACTGTGTCAGTACATGGGTACTCTGCACAGTTGTTGTAGGGCTAGGTACAGTCCACCAGTCAAAGGTTACTTGGTGTTGTTCCATTACATGTCATACCACATGTATGGATGTGTGTTGGTGGTCTGAGGACATGGTGGTGTCTGAGGATTACATCCTAGAATGCAGCTTTTGACACTGTGACCTGCACCTGGCTCATCTGTGATGATATATGTTGGAGTACTGGTCTGTACATGTGAGTAGCCATTATGAATGTGGGGACACCACCACCTGGAGTGGTCCGTACCAGTGTTATGGCGCACATGTCTGGTTCTGAGTTATATGGTGGTAGTGCTGTTGTGCACAACAGAGCCATCAGCCAGGTGTTCCTCACTGCACAGATGTCAGTATTCCCCATTGTAGGTTCAACAGTGAGCAGCTGTGATTATGACAGCAACACATCTATCACCGATTAGCATAAGCATACAATGCAATTGTCTTCTGGGTGTCAGGGTGTTATCCTGTGTTTAGATCATTTGCCTTGGAATGACACTATATGGGCAAATGCGAACGAGGTATTATCAACACTCCCTTGAATCATGGATGCATGTGATCTGTGACAAAGGCTTGTCTTCTGTCAGTCATGTCATCCCAGACTGACATACACTGGACAACCTCGTAATTACAGCAGGACATTGGCTCATTGTGTTGGTCAAGCAGCTGCTATTCCTAGTATGAAATCACTGCGAGTGGTAGTATTGTGCTTGGTATAGACTGATACATCTAAGGTGTCGGACAGCAGCAGGTGTTGTGTAAATGACCAGGGTTAGATACATGTAGTGCAGCATTCCTACTAACAATGACAACTACTAACACCGGAGACCATTACAACATGTTCTGTACATCTAACTGTATGAGCATGGCCACTGTGGCCTTCCGTGTTTAGAATCAGAATGCATCCTAAACAGCCCTGTGCTACTAAGTGTATGAGCATGCCCAGTATAATTTTGTGTATTTGGACTCATAGTGCACTCCAAACAGCCCTGTGCTACTAAGTGTGTTAGAATGCCTACTGACACCTTATGTAAGTTATGTGCTTCTATGTGTATGAGCATGTCGATTGTAACCCTGTATAGTGATAGTAGTCGTCCATTCCACAGAAGGGCATACTCCTGTTCAGGATGGACTTCTACGTTAAACACACAGGTTCACAGCTATTTACATCATAACTGTCAGCATCCCTGTTGATGTCCACAATCCTAGAAGGTCATGATGACTGCCTTGGAATGTGTATTCTCTGTGGTGCAACTAGTAACTGCGTAGTACTGTAATAGTGATCTGTAGATAGTAAGGTATTCTGATCCCATCACTGGTGTGTGTGTGTGTGTGTGTGTGTGTGTGTGTGTGTGTGTGTGTGTGTGTGTGTGTGTGTGTGTCCATCTGACGGTGGACAGAACAATGCTTTTTAGAGTACTCACGCTCCGTACATTTCCTATACTCAACTTTGACAAGGCTGATGATGTCACCCACCTAGGAATATACCTCTGGGATTGCTGTAACCCAGTAATCTCAATAGCGCGTTCTGTAATGCTGTAGTGTGATAAAGTAGTTAGGGTGGTGTTCTAATCCCAGACATGCCAAGTGTGTGTGTGTCCATCTGCCGGTGGACATAATAATGCTTTTTAGAGTATTCACACTCAGTACAATTCCTGTACTCAACTTTGGCAAGGCTGATGATGTCACCCACCTGAAAATACACCTCTGGGATTGGTGTGACCCAGTAATCTCGATAGTGCGTTCTGTAACTGCATAATGCTGTAGTGTGATAAAGTAGTCAGGTAGGTGTTTTATTCCAAGGCATAGCAGGTGTGTGTGTTTGTCAGTCATATCCTATGTGTTGGTGGCTGTGAGTGGCTAGCCACTGGAAGTGTTGAAGAGCGTGTTTTGTTGTTTCCCTATATAGTGGCCATAAATGTCACAATCAGCCAAGAGACTGGGTTGGCAAGACATACCCATACATTTGGCAATAGACCTGGTGAGTAAAGTCAGCAACCCTAATATTACCCTGAATACAGTCTGAACCAGTGTGTCACACAGAAACACACTTGCCTTGGGATTAACACCAGCACATAATACAACAGGAGTCGCTGGTGGTTTCCTTTTCATTCTTGTCTAATGCTTTGATGTCACGAGGTTTGTTCTTGAGATATATATTCTATATCTATGTATGTGTGTGTATATATATATATATATATATATATATATATATATATATATATATATATATATATATATATATATATATGTACACATATGGACATTAACACACATACATCTACGTGATGGAATACATGTCCTATACGGTTGAATGCCTGTGCTGGATGATATGTTCGTGATAACATCCAATGTATGTATATCTGCCATGGCTTAGTGGTAATGCACATTGTTTGTGGTGTGTAGGGTCCTGGTTTTGCACCTTGCAGAGGCCGTTTTTTTTTTGTTGCTGGGCAGAACAAGGGCCATTGAATACGGTGTGAGTAAGGCACTTTTAAGCAGTTGTGTGCAGGTTTGCATGATGGTAAGCAGTGGTTAGTTTTGGGGAGGCCCAGTATGGGTCATGTAACTATGCATTAACAGGCAATCCTATGCAAATGAGGTAAAGGATAGTGAATCCTGGTTATCCCCAGGGTGTGAGGCAGGTCTCAAGAGTGTATGTGTATAGATAGCCGGGTGCAGGACTCAGATATAGATGACATCATGGGGGGTGTGTCAGGCAAACTGTACGTGGATTGGAGCCCTGTGGCTCGGGATTGCTCCTAGCTTAGCACGGCTAAGCTAGGGGTGTGTCTATACCTGCCTAATGCAATTGGGAGGGACAACAGCAGTAGGAGAGTAATCAAGGTGAACTAGCTGAGCTGACAGGTGATATTTATCAGAATCAGCCGATTACAGGGGCAGCAGACCAGCCTAGACCAGAACACTACTATAAACTAAGCAAACACCTTCCCCTCTGGTTTTTCTACACTCTACACCACTGGTGTATACATGCGGGGAAATTTTAACAAACAAACCTATGGAATGAGAAGGGCTGCAGCAGGCAACATAGACCAACATGTGCAAAAGGCTGAGGGTGGTGAAGATGTGAATGCTGCCGAACAACCCTCAGTGAGGAGTCAGAGAAGAGTGTACAGACTCAGGGTAACCTACCAGGGGCTACATGAGCTGGAGATAGTGCAGCGCTATAGGGTGGACAGAGACCTCCTACAGCAGATTGTTGAGCTGTGCCGGGCACACCTGACACATCAAACAGGCCGAGGGGAACCCATCCCAGTGGATACCAAGGTATGTGTAAGCCTAGGTATACCAGCCACAGGTACCTCCCAAAGCACAACTGGGGATATCATGGAGATCTCACAGGCATCAGCATCCAGAGTATTCCACCAGTTCCTGGATGTCATGTCAGCACATGCTAGTGAGCACATATATTTCCTCAACACACATGAGGTGTTGACCAGCAATATGCATCTCTTCCACCAAATAGCAGACTACCCTGGGGTAGTGGGTGCTATAGCCTGCACGCACTTACGCATCAAAGCACCACCCGGTGAGCAGGGTAGGGCCTACATCAACCACTGGGGCATCCGCTCCATCAACTGCCAGGTCATATGTGATGCCCAGGGCATTATAATGAATGTGTGTGCTGGCTGCCCTGGAAGCTATGATGATTCAGAAATATGGCATCTGACACAGCTGTACCACAGCTTTGCCAATATGGACATCCCCTACGGTCACCTAGTGGGGGATGCTGGGTACCCACGGGAGTCATGGCTGATGACACCCATCAGAAATGCACACACACCTGAACAACAACGCCATAATGAGGCACATACACAGGCCAGACATATAATAGAGTGCGTGTTTGGGATGCTCAGGTCACGGTTCCGGTGTCTGGACACACACATCCGGGGAGCCTTGCAGTATTCACCAGCTACATGCACCCAAATTGTTATGATATGTGCTATGCTACACAATATGATCCTGTGGAAACAGCTGCAGCAGGAACAGCATGGGGCAGGGCCACACAGCCCCCCACCAATGCCAAGGCCTGTACAGGCACAGAGTGACTCAGAGAAGGAACAACCTGAGCCTGACCCAGTAGGTGGAAGGAAGCATGCCCAGTATGACCTGGCCTTGGCAAAGAGGCAATGCATAACATATGCACTGACACAGTAGGGACCCAGGGAATGTCACCCTCTCTGACTCGCACAGACAGTAAAAGGGATGCCAAACATGACACTACCTGTGCTCAGCCATGTATACGGAGTATACTATGTGCATCCGACATAGGCAGCCCTCCAGCACCATCCTCAAGTCTGGCACACCCTCAAGGTAAGTCAATCAACCTACCAATTGCCAAATGTAATAGAATGTGTTGGTACCTGTATATCTATGGTACGGATGTGAGCATGCAAGGGAACTGGGTGGCCAAATGTTAAGGCAGCAGACAGTAGACACCCATAGTGGCACCATGACATCTGTAACACATACCAGAGTCACCATAGTAGCCAGTACTACACAGGGTGACAAAGCCCACTGCAAGTAATGGGCTGAGCATCATGTGTGTCCATAAGACCCACATGTCTCACCCAGCTGGACAGGTGTAGACCGACAGAAACAAATGCTGTACTATGGCCTCTGAATGTGCCCTATGGGTAACCCCTCCCACAGACCTACACAGACAGACTACAGCAGGCCAGGCAGTTGGATGTAGGTCATGAAGGCTAGGAAGTCAGAAACTAATATGTTGGTAATTAAAGCTAAGATCTGTAGTACACTGGTATGCCTCTAGCCAGCACAATAGGTAAGACTACACACTAAAATGGAGTGCCTGACATACCAGTACAGTACTAGCAAACGTGTACAAGTGTCAGGTGTGCCCCCCCATCCAATGTACACTTATAGCAACAGTCAGGTGTGCCCCCCCACTCCTGTGTAGGAATGTAGATACAGTCAGGTGCCCCCCTGCTATGCAGAAATGTAGCAACAGTCAATGCCACATGACCGATGGATACCCTGCAGACACAGCATGCTACCTGTTGGTGTAAAACACAAAGGTCAGCACCACAGTACAAACTACCTGGACATGTAACACATGCGATACAGATGGCCATACTGGGCATGCTCACACACTTGAAGGTATGAAGGCAATGTTAGTCGACAACATACTGAATGGTCATACTGGGCATGCTGACACACTTAAAGACATGAAGGGCATGTCTGCAAACACCAGTGGTCCGGACATATCTGGCAGTCGCAGTTCTTGGTGCAGACACATGTCAGTATGCACCACTCCTGCCTTGCACACACAGTGGATAGGAATACAGGTATATATGTAAGGACAACACACTATAATACATCAAAGGTAGACGGACATAGATGTGTAGAAGAGGGTGACCATGACAAGGAGCCATCCGGGCCTGTCCCATCCAGCACACAGCCATAGGGCCCCAAACACATGAGGTGCAGATGTCATTTACTGTAGATACTAGCCACCTGTATCTGCCAGCATGTCAGACTATATGGTGCACGTGCCAGCTGTGCAACATGACTGTACAGGGAAGTAGTCATCTAGTAGCTGTATACACGTACCTGTGACATATGGACCCATGTGCACCTGCATGTGGCATGTCAACCCTTACATGACTGGGTTATGGCCCATGCACACACTGCCCTCCCCATAGCAGTATTATGACAAGCCTGCTGAGGTCATCCATTGTGAAATACACCTTTGGGAGAGCTGTAGCTCAGTAATCTCCATGGCACATTCCATAACTGCATACTTCTGTAGTGTTATACTAGTTAGGTAGTAGTTCTAACCCCAGACTTGCCAATTGTGTGTATGAATGTGTGTGCATCTGTCTGTCTCAGACTGTGTAGAGAGAAATGGTTTATAGACTACCCACAGTCAGTACAAATCATATACTCACCTTTGGCAATGCTGCTGATGTCACTCACCTAGAAATACACCTCTGGGAATGTCGTAGACCAATAGTCTCTGTTGTACGTTCTGTAACTGCGTATTGCTGTACTGTGATAGAGTAGTTATGCCAATGTTGTAATCCCAGACTTGCCAAATGTGTGTGTGTGCGTGTGTGTGTGTGTGTGTGTGTGTGTGTGTGTGTGTGTGTGTGTGTGTATGTGTGTGTCCGTCTGCCTGAGGACAGACCAATGCTTATAGAGTACTCACACTCCGTACAATTCATATACTCACCTTTGGCAATTCTGCTGATGTCACACACCTAGAAATACACCTCTAGGAGTGCTGAATCCCAGTATTCTCTGTAGCGTGTGCCGTAAATGCGTATTGCTGCAGTGTGATACACTAGGTAGGTAGGGGTTTGAATCCAGGACATGGCAGGTGTGTGTGTTTGACTGTCAGAGCCTGTGTAGGGGTGGCTGTGAGTGTCTAACCACTGGACATGTTGGGGAGTGGATTTTGTAGTTTTCCTATATGGTGTCCGTCTTATGACACAATGCCCATATCACAAGGCATACAGATGTCAGTCAGCCACGGGACTGTGTTGGCAAGCCATACCCCTACATCTGGCAAAAGGCCTGATGAACAAAGTATGCAACCCTACTTGTTGTTTGTCTTTCAGCTTTTTCCTGGTAAGGGGTCACCATAGCGGAACTCCGGTCCGCTAATGATTGGCAGTAGATTTTTATGAAACGCCGAGGTGCCAGCTCGACTGCCAACCTTCAACAAAGGCACTCCCATTTACACACGCATGTCTTTCGAATGCTACCCAACCGCGGGGAGGACATGCAGACTCCAAACAGAAGGCACTCCCAAGCCAAGCCGAGAATCGAATGGGAGAACCTCTTGCTGTGAGGTAACAATGCTACCCATTGTGGAAACCTACTAGTACCCGGTATATGTCCTGAACCCATGTGTCATACACAAACACACTTGCCTAGGATATACTGCTATGTTGCTAGTACCATGCACATTGATGACATATAGTAGGCATGGTGTGATTGCAGTGGGCTGCAGAGGACATGGCACCCTGTACAGCAGTACAATAGGCACATAATTGCGGACAATGTGCCTTCACTATGTTCCCCACTGGATGCCTGCAACATATGTGGTGCCATCAAATGTGATCCACAGAGGCCATACAATGCCTTACACATGTGCCCTGTATGGACTGATGCCACTGACACCAGGGAATACCTGTATCATTCTATCAATGGAGGTGCAGGGTCGACCTGCTGACTATAAGCAGGTTTGGCCACACCAGGCCAGTATTGGCATATCGGAGGATAACAGTCTGTGTACACAACATGTGCCTGCCAAACCAGGTACACCTGTACATGTCACTGTACAGTATTGTGGGACATGCACATCCCAGGCAATGTCCATGTCAAGGACTATCAAACACAGACATGGCATGCATTGCAAAGCTATGGCCATACACAATATTAACCAGGATGTCAGGGCAGTTAATGCATTTCCCATCTGTGTGGGACATTGCAGACACTACACCCCTGCACAACACTGCACACCATTGTCGGGTGGTGTGATGCCAAGGATTACCCCTCACCCAGCCTTGTACAGCCATCTTGCACAGCCAACCACTACACACCCATGAAGCAATGCATACATGCATGTCAGTACTGGCACCTTGTGTCTGCGTGTGGGTTATAATGCTCCCAACCACAGTTACTCCCAGTATAACCCCCATTAGCATACCAACAGATGTCAAACACGTTCACATGCCCTAGCCCATAGAACCTCCAGATATCCCTTGTGGTGCATGTAGTACCTGTGCATTACTGCAGTGTGGTAAACTAAGTAGTTAGGGAGTGTATTTGTGGCCCTGGCAAAGAGTGTCAATGCGAGTCCATTACAGAGTGTGGTTGTGGTGACAATGGCATCCGTTCACAAGGACAGCCATGTGTGCTACACCTAATGTATGTCTACTATATCTCTGTTGCACATGTCTCTCACCAACATGCATATATGTTCTTACAGCACAGCAACATGTCGGCTTTGTGGCACATATAGTAACTGCATGCACTTGTAATAGTAATGACTAGTCAGTCAGGGGTTTGACCCTTGTACTGGCAGGTGTGTGACAAACGATGTTTAGGTTTTAGTCTCCAAGCCCTTCTCTGATGTACTTTGTCTGTCCCTCCCACACACTCTCTGGTGGATGTGGAGGTATACACCTGCTCAGCCCTCCCACACACTCTCTGGTGGATGTGGAGGTATACACCTGCTCAGCAGCAGCATGTGTATTGTAAGTGATGGACATGATCAGGTGATGGCCTCTGCACCTATTGCAGTCCTCCTCTAGCTGATTGCATGTGGGACAGCTGTGATGATGTTCCCATAGCCATTTGCATGATAAACACAGTACAATACCTGGGAACATCATGTTGGTGTTTGGCCATGACAGTCGCTGTGAGTGGTACCTGGATGTGGTGTTTGGAAATGGCATCACAGATGATATCTGGATGTTCCTCAAACATCATACACAGTGGAAAATAGCCTAAAGACAGGAGGGTGATGTGCCAGAAATGACTATAGCATGTAAGTGTAGCTATGCTTCATTGAGACTACTGCCTGTTTAACATGTTGTGTGTGGTAATGGCTATTCTGCATGTTTTAAAACAGACATGACAGTGCTCTGTTCGTGAGGGACCCCCATCTGTAGGGCCATCTGTGGACTGGTCAGTGTGTGGAACCATTTGTTTCCTCTGTTACACACTGAACACACATCTGTGCACAGCAGGAGCATAGTGTGAGGATTGCTGCCAGTACATGGTGATAGGGATGTGCTACTGCCATCGCATCCCTGACTGGACATATGTCACATGAAACAGTAGTATGATAGACACTGTCTGGGGTTCTCAGTGGCAAGCCAATAATGGGCCACTGTTCATAGCTGCAGTCACACGTCTTCTACACTTTATACAGATGTCATGCAGTACATATGCATGTGTTGTGCTCCCTCTGCAATTGTATACCATCTGTTGTGTTGGATTGATGGTCATATCTATGCATACTGTTGTAAGTAATCCTGAATGCTGTTGTCTATTACTAAGCCATATCTGTGTTTAAACTGCAACACCATAGGCTGTATGGGTTTGGAGGTCCCAGCAGAACCTCCTGTCCCACTTCAGCTGACCATGGCACCGGGCAACAGCACATATGGGTCCCAGCCTTGGACCGCAACCTCTGTTGGCTCTGCACCACCATCTGGTGGTACCACCACTGAGGATGGGGCTTGTCCCCCCTGGGAGGAGGGCCAGACAGGAACATGTCCACTGTCGTGTGGTCCCGGACGTGGTGCGTTGGGGGCTCAATAAGGGGTTCTGAGGCCAGATATGCAAGCTCAAGGGTGGAGTGTCACATTTACAGGGTGAGGCTTCCCCCCTCCTGGACAGCCTCCAGCACTACCTCCTTTGCAGCTGTTTTGGTGCAGTGGTGGCTGCCCATGGCTGGGAACCACCGTCCCACTGTTCCCATGGGCTTGTGAATGCTGAACGCCCCTCCTCGTCTGAGGTTTATCCCCCCACGTGTCATATACCAACCCTGTATGCTGTCTTGTCTGTGATCCTCCCCTACCTATCCTCCACAGGCATACCCACTCTCCTTCCCCCACATCCCACTCTCACCCTATGGAAACATAAGGCCAATCGTTTTCTAGGACAACATTTGCCCCATACATAGCTGTCCATTTCACACATGTGCCCACTGGACACATGCAACCCTTTTAATATGCATCACAACATACTCCTGTTATCCTCACCCCTGTCCCTCAGGCACACGATCCTGGTATGCACATCACTCCTAAATGTTCCAGGTACATGTGATGCGGATGACCCCATTGTACACACAACACTACTGGTCCCTCTATGGTTACCCCATTTACCTTTATCATGATGATGATTTTGCACACAGCACCTTGCAAGAGTACTGTTCTCACATAATGATTGGACAGGAACTGTTGTGTTAATGTACATTACATGCACAGAGTGATGTATACGTCCAATGTACAACTGTTTGCGTGTATGAATGACACATGTCTGTCTGAGGGAGTCTTGATATTACATAGGACAACACCACTACATAATACAGGCGTCGCTGGTGTTTCCCCTTTCATTCGTTTGTAATGCTTTGTCACATGGTATGTTCCTGATATATCTCTATATATGTATGTAGCTATATGTTGGACATAAACACTCACGCATACATCTACATGATGGAATACATCCCTATACTGTTGAATGACTGCGCTGTATTATATGTTTGTGGTAAGGTCCAATGTCTGTATATCTGCCATGGTGTATTGGTAAATCACATTAGCTGTGTGTGCAGGGTCTTGGTTCCAAGCCTTGGAGAGGCCGTTATTTTGTTGCAGGACAGAACAAGGCCATTGGATACGGAGGAATTAAGGCACATTAAAGCAGTTGTGAGCGGGTGTGCATGGGTTTGTGCGGAGTTAAGCAGTGCTAACCTCTGGTTACATCTTCTTACACTCAGTTAGCCTCTACATTGCTTTACCAGTGTAATACTCACATACTGGCGGCCAAACAGGCTTACTCCCGCTTGCTCCCACACTTGCAAATGCACTGACATTGGTGTTGCATCTGACACTAACACCACTGGGTGGAAACAAGGACCACAATATTACCTTGTGATGCCTATTACATCGGATTACATGCCTACGGTATCGGGAATGGCTGCCCATTAGGCGACGGCATGCTGTTCGACTGTATGGACTCCGCGGCCTGTCCAGTGTTTTATTCATATTATTTGTGTGTTCCTCTTACAATCTGCACCCATCTGGCTAATACATGGGAATTGAGACTCTTCAATACAGACAAGTAATTGGGTTTTGGGACCCACATCTGTCAGCCGAGTCATGCTACTGCATACCTATTATTCTATCATATTTCTAAGGTAGTCAGTGGAATATGTGCTTTCTGTCCCTATCAGACCTCTCATACGATTGGGGAAAAATGAAGACTGAATCAGGGACATGGCATAACAGCATCAGGGACACATTTAAATTATTGGTGCTATTAACTTGACACATTGACAGACTCAGAGCATGTGAATTCATACACATCGTCTGAGGTACATGCTGTTTATGACTCTTAATTGTTGTTGCTATTCATTACGTATAATCCATCACCTTTCCTCCTAATATCACTAGTTCTAGGAGGGTTTAGGTGGGACAGAGTTGGAATCTGAGTTGAAATCAGGGACGTCTCTTGTAATCGGGGACAGTTCAATGGTATGGTCCCTATGTGTTCCCCCAATGGTTTATGGTCTATCCAGTGGATGTGCTCTTAGGGGATGGGAGGTATGGGTGTCAGCTATGCCCATATCAGGATATTACTTACATCCCTGGGGCAGTCCTAATATGGGTCTGCCAGCCAACACCTGCATGCCTAGGCCCATAATCGCATACCCATAGTTCCCCCACCTGCCACT
Organism: Protopterus annectens; assembly: GCF_019279795.1. Classification (NCBI taxonomy): domain Eukaryota; kingdom Metazoa; phylum Chordata; order Ceratodontiformes; family Protopteridae; genus Protopterus; species Protopterus annectens. Next base: position 640,710,184 of record NC_056746.1, on the reverse strand, counting down.
CCTCTACAGCACTCATCCTTACTGTGGGTGCAGGTGGGGTATAAACACACCACTACACACTGCTCACTCTCCCCGTGTCAGGACACATGTCATATGTTGTGTCGACCCATGGGTTATCAGGCTTGCACAACCTACTGGTCCATGTAATCTACAGCCTGATTTGATAAGTCATTACTGGGACTGGCTCTGATCATTAATTTTTGGTGTCCCACAAGGGACATCGATGTCTGTGTTTCAAGATTAGACCTTGCAGGTTTCTCCCACTGGTAGTATCCTGCCGGTGGTCTGGGAAGCAGTGGTGTGTTTACCTTTATTGTGTGTCTGTATGTCTCACCGGCCTAGCTGGGGGGTGGGGGGTGATGCTACGTGTTACATGTTTGTTTATTGGACCTCCCACCACCATATGCATGGCCTGTGAACATATGTTACTCGTAACTGCTGTATCATATCCTACCTATATACATGTGTATATTTACTGTCACATATATATATCTATTTACATTAATATATACAGATATATCTGTATATGTATGCATACATATATATTTATATCTTGCTGTCTACATATATATATATATATATATATATATATATATATATATATATATACAATCTAATGACATATGGGTCTATGGTTGTCTGCATATGTATAGGTATATGTGGGTATGTATCTGTATTCTTTCTCTGTAGATATACATTCGTACAATGGTGAGGGAGAGGCATATCTCTATGTCGATATGGGTAGATATACACACACATACCTCTACATATATATGTCTACATTTGGTTATTCCATTCCTTGCCATATAGATTACACTTTGCTTTAGTGGGTCTTGCAGTGGGTGTGGCTGCTCATAGGCCAATGCCTCTGCCCAATGAACACATTTGCTTGCATCCCTAGGGCTGTCCATATAGGCCCACATCAGACAGCACCTGCACACCTAGACCCATAAGTAGCTACCCATAGTTCCCCCACCCTCGCCTCCTCAACAGCACCCGTCCTTACTCTGAGTCCTGGTCTGTTCTGGACACACCACTACATGCTGTCGACTCTCCACTTCACGGGACCCATTTCATACAACTGTCTCGGCCCATGGGTCATCAGAGTTACCCACCCTTGTATTCCGAGTCTGTATACACCACGGACAAAATGGCCAGTCTATCGCCTTTATTTGGTTTGGGCAAAATTTGGGGTGTCCCGCAAGGGACGCTCCAGTCTGTGTTCCAAGATTAGAATCCATGGGCGCACTGTGTACCCCCCCCCGGTTGTATCCTGCCTGTGGTCGGGGGAGCAGTGGACTCTTTACATTGTTTGCGTGTATGCTTCCCATGTCCGGCTCGGGGGGTTGGGGGGGGTGGAAGGGCATGCTACGTATTTCATGTTTCTTGCCTGGGCTCCTCACTTCCATTGGCATAGCCTGTGAACATATGTCATTCCTTTGTGCTGTTTCTTATCATAGCTGTATATCTCTGTATATCTACGTGCACACACACACACACACACACACACACACATATATGTAGGTATATATATATATATATATATATATATATATATGTATTTATGTATGTATATATATATATATATATATATATATATATATATATATATATATGTATATCTATAGATATATATATATATGCATGTATATGTCTGTAACCATATATATATATATATATATATATATATATATATATATATATATATATATATATATATATGTATGTATGTCTGCAACCATATATATATATATATATATATATATATATATATATATATATATATATATTTTTATATATATATATATATATATATATATATATATATATGTCTATACATATATGTATATATCAAACAAATATTAGCATGAACTCAAAAAACAGCAGAACCAGCACTCAGACACCAGCCACAAGTCAAGAAGATTAAATTTATTTCTGGTTAAGCGCTTTCTTCCCTTGGTAGGGACTTTTCAGAACAATTAATACAAGAAAAACCCAGCCCTTAAATACCCTTAGTACAAATTAATGATGTCATATAATTAATTGATTGAAGAACAATTTGTTAAAGTAATAGTTGCACAATAACCTTACCTACAATAACAACACAACACCAATACTACCATGTAGTTAAAAATATGTTATTTAAACAATGTGTTAACTTAAAAATCTGTTAAAAAGTTAAAATAATGAATCTATTTATTAAATTACTTTAAAACCTACTGCATTAAAATGTAAAGACTAAATACAAATTTGCCAAACAATATGACAACAGTCAACATTACTGACATGCCCGTTTACCCCATGATTTGCTTTAATTTCAAGATACAGGCTATATTCGTAGTTTCATTTAAGCCTGGTGGCTCTGTTGCATCTAATTTCAGTTGCTATCTCAGTTCCTTAACATCTAAATGCAATTCATTTATTTTCTTTTGTTAATCCATTACAGATTGGTCAACAACTGAAAATGTGAAACTATGGTCATTGTACTCTTTAATGTGCCTATATAATGCATTTGTAATCTTGGCTTTCCTGATATCATAGACATGCTCACTAATCCGGTTCTTAAAAAGCCTACTGGTCTTGCCGATATAAAAGGCCTGACATTTTTGACACTTAGCCAAATAGACTATATTGGAGCTATTACAATTATAATGTCCGTTAATACAAATGTTATTGCCATTAACCTTAAACCTGTCTTTAGTTACAAATATAAATTTGCAATAATTGCACCTTCCACACTTGGAATTACCCACAGGTCTATTTGTGGATTTACTACTCTCCCATACATTATTTTCAAAGTAATTTTTCAGTGACCTATCTTTCCTATAAACTATTTTAGGGAGGTATTTGCCAACCTTTTTCCCTATGTTTGCATCAAAGTTCAATATTTCCCAAAATTTGAGAATAACCTCTGAAATCATACTGGCATCCAAGTTGTATGTAGTAATAAAACACAACTCATACCTCTCGTGGGCTAGCTTATTCTTTCTAGTCAACTCATGTTGCTCAACATTCTGTTCCACAATTAGTTGTTCAACCACTTCTCCCATAGTATCCCTTAAAATAGGCTTATATACCCCCTCCTTATGCTTACCCACCACTTCCTTGGTTATTTTATCCAAGAATTCTGCTGGGTATCCCCTTTTGGAGAACATATCACAAATATTACCCACTTCTTCTAAAAACTCACACTCATGGCTAACTATTCTGGCTGCTTGAACCAGCTGCCCTTTAACTATGGACTTTTTCTGGTGAACCGGATGCCAGCTGTTAAACTCTAAATATGAGTTTGAAAACGTAGGTTTTCGGTAAATCTTGGAATATAATTTACAAGCTCTATTCTCAAGGGTTAAATTTACATCTAAACAGGATATCTTTTCATTATTATATTCAAAGGTAAATTGCAAAAAATTGACTGTGCTATTAATGTAACACAAACACTCCTTAAGCTGGCTTTCAGATCCTTTCCATAACAAAAACAGGTCATCTAAAAATCTTGTATAGCACACTACCTTACTCCAATGCACACTTTGCATTAGATATTCTTGCTCCCAATAAGACATGATCAGATTAGCAAAAACGGGGGCACAGGCTGCCCCCATTGCTACTCCAGTTACTTGTTTAAAGTACTGACCTTCAAAGCATATGTAGTTATTCTCTAACACCATGTCCATGAGTGCAGAAATCTTATTAATGGCATCTTGATCATATAACCCTGTTTTATGTAATTGCCTTTCCAACTACTGTATTCCTTCTAAGTGGGGAATAACTGAAAACAAATTTGTCACATAAATAGTCACCATAATTAAACCAGAAACCAGTTTGATAGTCCCTAATTTTCCAAGGAAATCCCACGAGTCTTTAGTAATATAAGAAAATTGTAATAGACTCTTCTGCATACTCTTGTCCAAAAACTTGCTCACATAACATGTCTTAGATCTGTGTCCATCAACTATAGGATGGAATTTTAACCCTTGTGTATTTTGGGTATACCAAATATGTTTGGCATCATGGGGTGCTCATTTTTTAGATAATCAAATTCCTCCAGGCTAATCTGCTCTTGAAATAACATGTCTTCCAAAGCCAAATCAATCTCCCGATAGGCTTATGTGTATTTCATTTAAAGAGCTCTCTTGATAAGTACCATCCATTAATAATAGGTTCATTTTATCTAAATATTCACATTTGTTCATTATCACCACCCCACTTCCTTTATCGGGTTTCATGATAAGAATTGTCTTGTCATTAGTAAATTCTTGCAACATTCGCTCCTCTTCATTAGTCATATTATTAAACTGGTGATTTTTTCGCTGCTTAAATAGTTGCCTAATCTCTTTTTCACACAACCTCTCATATAGTCGTATAACATTATTTAACGGTGGGTTGAACACACTTGTTTTTTTAAAATACCTTCTTTACCCACACTGTAATTTTATTCATTGAACCAGATTTTTAAGTTCATTTTCCGAGTGAAGGATTTTAAATCAGTTAGGGTGTCAGTTATATTTCCCCTTCTAGAGGGCACAAATGTAAAACCCTTTGCTAAGAAATTAGCATGTTCCACCCCTAACTCCTTCACTGAATAGTTATACATTTTAAAATCATTCGCACTGTTGCTAATAATGTTAACTATATCATCTTCAAATACAGTGCAGTTATGTATACTTTCTATGGGTATACTTACATTATTCCCATCTAATTCATTCAAAACTAATTCAAAGTTTACATCAAGATTTTCCCCATTGTTACCTAACAAAAAATTTAAATCAAAACTGTCACAGGTATTCACTGAATAACCCATTTCATTTTCAACCCCTTCATTTCGTATATTGGCACCATTAAGTATATTACTAGTATCATGAACATTTACTACCCCCTCACAACCCAGTTCTTCATTACAAGTACAATTTGCACCATTTTTTAAAAAAACTGTTATTTTCCATTAGTACACTAGCACAATCAATGAGCCCATCGACAGTTCATTCTTCACATCTCATTCATTTCAAAACTATTACTCATTTCATCATTGTTAATGTTAATGTCAATCTCCCCTGAGCGCAGCATACATTTACCAGCAGAAAAATTGTCATGAATAGTTGGTAAAAGTCCACCCGTACTTACGCTACCATGAGGGCCATCAGTTCCTTCACGAACTGTCTCTGTTTCAGTATTGTGGATGCTAAACGCGCCTGAACACAACATACCTTTACCAACTATATGATTTAAAGTTGATGAGAATTCATCCGTACTTGCGCTACCATAAGGGACGTCAACTTCTTCATGAACTATTTCTTTTAAGGATATTTGTTCCTGGACTTCTTTGGTCTCGCTCCTTGCTGTATGTAATCCCTGTGGTTGGCCTTGGTAAAATGGAACTGTTGTTCCTTGTCACGCAACCTTTCCAAACATCTAACCCCCTCACTGGTAGCTCCTGTGGACTCCAAATTCAACCGTTGATCCCTTTGAAACTTAAGCGCTGTTGACCAGCCCGCCCCTTGGGTGACGTCATTTGGGTCGCTATGTTGTTTCTCTTCTAGGTTACCAGAGGAACAAGGGTACACTTTATAATGTGAATATTCGTAAATGTCTCTTTTTAACTTATTTTGTTTTCTTAAAAAAATAAATTTACACTCTTTGTCTACCTTTTCAGTGACACCAGTAAATTCTACTCTGTGCCTTGAAAATTTCAAGTCTGATTGGATATCTTTATATAATACATCCAGATTGCTACTTTGCAAGTCCATCACTTTTTTATTATACTTAATCATGAGCTTCATGACTTCAAATCCTGCCCGATCAAACACTGCATGCAGATCTTTTAGAAACTCCTCATTTCCATCAGCCCCATTTGGATACTTCCAAAACCTGAGCCCATGAGGTACCAACCCCAATTCTATATTTTTCTCTAAATAAGAATTCTTCATATGCAGTATTTTGTATACCATTAAGTCTTTTTCAAACATTTTTAATTTATCGGAAATATTATTACTTTGTTGGGTACCTGGGGCAGAATTCAAACAAAAGTCAAACTTGTTTTTCTTCCATACTTCTACATCAGCCTCATCAACAAAACAGTCACCATTTTCACTGTTCTCAGTTACCTCACCTTCCCGATTGGAACCTGAAGTATTCTCTCTGGCAGTATTGGTTAGAGGTATCTCTCTAGGGAATTGGGTGGGCTGGGTTAAGGGCAACCCCAAACTCCCAAGAGAAGTAATGTCCTTTGAAACCTCATTTTTCTCCATTAACGTCTGTATTTGTGCCGTATGCACCGCCAACTGTTGATTAATTTTCTGTAACAACTCCAATACTTCATTACTTGCCACAGGGGAATCCATAATGCTGAACCACAGAATGACAAATCAAACAAATATCAGCACAAACTCAAAAACCAGCAGAACCAGCACTCGGACACCAGCCACAAGTCAAGAAGATTAAATTTATTTCTGGTTAAGCACTTTCTTCCCTTGGTAGGGACTTCTTCAGAACAAGTAATACAAAACAAACCCAGCCCTTAAATACCCTTAGTATAAATTAATGATGTCATATAATTAATTGATTGAAGAACAACCTACAATAACACACAACACCAATACTACCATGTAGTTAAAAATATGTTATTTAAAAAATGTGTTAACTTAAAAATCTGTTAAAAAGTTAAAATAATGAATCTATTTATTAAATTACTTTAAAACCTACTGCATTAAAATGTAAAGACTAAATACAAATTTGCCAAACAATATAACAGTCAGCATTATTGATATGCCCATTTACCCCATGATTTGCTTTAATTTCAATCAATTAATTATATGATATCATTAATTTGTACTAAGGGTATTTAAGGGCTGGGTTTTTCTTGTATTAATTATTCTGAAGAAGTCCCTACCAAGGAAAGAAAGCGCTTAACCAGAAATAAATTTAATCTTCTTGACTTGTGGCTGGTGTCCGAGTGCTGGTTCTGCTGGTATATATGCATATATATTTATACATACATATAAATATATATATATATATATATATATATATATATACATATATATATATATATATATATATATATATATATATATATATATATATATATATATATATATATATATATATATATGTGTGTGTGTGTGTGTGTGTGTGTGTGTGTGTCTGTAAACCAATGCATACCCCGCGTAAATGCACTTACACATGCATAATGTTGTTTATATATGCTTCACCTGCATACTAGTGCCTTATTCATTATGACACTGACACTTCACTCCAGTTATCTTGTAATTGATATTTAGCAGCTTATACAGCAGACAGATGTCGCAATATGTTCATGTATGGATTACGGATGGTAATTGGAATGTGATACAGTGTGATTTGGTACGAGAATATCTGTTTGTTAGGGGGTTGCTGTAACAAATGCACTATTGCTGTGCTGCTCCATATACATATATACCCAAATACCCATGGCTCCTGGTTCCCCAAACACACACCTCAACGCCTCCCTAACACTGCTGTCATCCATTCTCCTGTCAGATTCGCGGTGTATTGACACCACTACACTCTGGCCACTCCCTACTCCTAAAGAGCCATCCCATTGGTTTACTCACTCCACGTATCCTTAGAACTCCCATACTTTTAGTCCACAAACATTGGTGACATGAGCGAACAAAGGAATACTATTCACAATTATGGGTTGCCCCACATGGAACATGCATGTGTTTATGGCAAGATTAGACTCCATACTTCATTACAACCTTACTCCCGTTAACATGACACTACAATTAATTAATATGTATGACTATGTGGTAACGCACACGTTACACATGGGAGCCTAATTATGTATGTGTTCAGTGTATTTCTTTTACAAATAGACCGGTTTAGTACTTGGCATTGCCATAGCAGGCAGATTACAGGAATGATTCCATGTGTGGGGAAGCCCTCGCATTTGATTATCGTCAGCACAGCACTGACTTTGGACACTGTACACACCTCTGCATTTTAGCAGTTTCATCCCGTCCCTCTTCTGCACAGTCTATTATTCCGTCTACTGTCGATGTTTGTATGTGCACATTCCTGTTATTTATATCTACAAATGGAGTGCATGTGTTACAGAGAATGTACATCTACATATTGATGTCTGCATGTGTGTATGCATATATACCTATTACGAACTCGCTGACCTCCACGGGGCAGTCCAATTAGAATCAAGCCATCCAACCCTGGCATGCCTGGATCCATAATTTCATACCCATAGTTCCTCCACCCCACCCGTGTTCAACTTACACATGTAACTTCCATTATCCACTTATTATCTCAGCCATGACACACCTTCAAACATTGCCCTCTCCAGAGCGTTAGGGGCCCTACACATATGTGTCCCGCCTCGTGTATTCTCAGGCTCTCCCGCCATTTAGTCTTTGAACATACCTGCCCTTGCTTGTGTAATGGTCTGACGCCCAAATGCTCTATATAATTTTTGGGTAGTCCCAGCAGGGACTACCCTCTGTCTGTGTGTAAAGTAGACTTAGCAATTCAACGATGTTACTCCCACTGGTAATATCCTGCCTGTGGTGTGAGTAGCAGTGCTTTGCTCACTCCTGGCCAGCGTGATATGACATAAGCTGACAGCACTCTATAATACTATAGTTGCTGTTGATTCCCTTCTCATCCCTTGTCTATGCTTTATTGTTACGACGTTCATTCTTCATATATATATATATATATATATATATATATATATATATATATATATATATTACATCTGTATTTCCTATGCTGGGCGCTGCTTACACCCGCGCAAGCACACTCGCATATGCTTACTGTTTGTTATATATGTTTACTGCCGCTTATTTGTGCTTACTTGTACCTTATTCATTATGACAGTACCACTTTGATTGAAAGGATCTGGTTAAAAATCCCATGCAATACTCAAGTTCACTTTTACATGTTATTATGTTGGTTTTACAGCAGAACAACATTCATTCCACATGGAAAATTATATGTGCTATAGGAGAAATTGAACCGTGAATGCCTGTTCATTAGGCGGATGCTGTAACCACTACACTATTGGTGTTCTGCTTCATTTATATGTATACCCATGGTTCATAGTTACCCGAACACATGCCTCAACACTTCACTAACACAGCAGGCATCCATTCTCCTGTTGGGAAAACCGCACCACTACACATGCACCATTCCCTACTGCTCTGGACCCGTCTCGCATGTTGACTCACTCCAATTATATTCAGACTTTCCAAGCCTATAGTCCTGGCACATACATTCATATGATGGTCAGGGTGTTCATATGGTTTTTGGATTGTCTGATTGGGGACTGGGGACTGGGGACTGGGGACTGGGGACTGGGGACTGGGGACTGGAGACTGGGAACTGGGAACTGGGGACTGGGGACTGGGCATTGGGCATTGGGAAGATTCTCCTATTATCTTTGAGCACTTGATGGCAGCGGAGGGATGCTACTACTACTGGTTGGAGAACAAAGGCAGCTGTGACCAGGAGATGCAGATTACTGAGCTGTGTGAATTGCCCATGTAATTACCTAAGGGGCTACAGGTGATGGAATTAATACCTGCAGCAGTGAAAACTGCAGTTTTGCCAGGAATGTTGGGAGGAAGAGCTGGATGAGGGTACAACAATGTCATGGAGCCCAACAGTTGAGTGGTGTTTTTATTCAGCTTCAGAGGGCTTAACAGGCTGGGTTATTGCCAGATTTGCTGGTGGAAAAACATGGAGGAGTAAAAGCAGTGAGTGTGAAAGAACTGAAAGCACACTTGTTCAGTGGACTAGCTGATTATAAGAGTGTGATTGCCAGAAGGGCTGCAGTCAATAATGGTCAGTCATTTTTGCTGAAGGAAATTAGGAAAATTCTTCAGGAAGTAGGGACAATATTAATAGAACTGTTACGCAAGGGACTGTGCAGGAAGAGAGTCAGCAAGAAGAAGTGCCATTAACAAGAATGCCAGGAGTAATAATTAGAATTAAAACAAGTACTGTAATTAAAAGTTATACAGTTTTGTATACTGAGATTTTGCCTTTAAAACTGAAGACATTATACTTTAATTAATTTAAAGAATAAAACTTTCTGTGATGCTACGTTTCAGACTTTTTTGTTTCCTGAATGCTTTATAAATTAATCTAAAAAAAAAAAAAAACAAAAAAAAAACAATTTCCCTTGGAATGAATTTATTTTTCAAATTTTGAACATGTAACTGAAGAGAAAAAGTAGGCTTGCAATTTGCGGCTGCAGAAGTTGAAGAAGAGATAAAAATGTTTTGGTACAGTATTTCCAAAAAGTACAATTTAGAACTTTAGATATTGAAGAAGAGAAAAAAATGGGGGTAGTACTGGTGAAGATTTTGAGTTATGTCTATATGGTGAAATAAGAGTATGGATGACAGCCTGGACAATTTGGTTGTCATTGTGTATGGCGAACATGTGCCTCATGTTATAACATTACATTTAAATTATTATTTATTATTTAAATTATTTAATTTATAACTTTATTGGGGGCAACCTAAGGCATGCCCTTTCTGTACTGATGCAAAGTATTTCATTTGAAACTGTTCCAAAAAAAGATATAGTTCTTATGGTGAATATGGAAATGCTTTAAAAAGCCGGTAAGATGGTGTTTAGAAAAGGTGAGGTTGAGAGGCACTTTTGGTTTGACTGTTCATTAATGCAGAAAGAAAGGGAAAGACCATGAAAGAGATGGGCATAGAGAAAATAAGGAAGGGCAAAGAAATAATTGGAATTATTAAGTGAAGGCAGGTAATACAGAACAGTCAGGGAAGTGGGGGCAGTTAGTCAAAAAAGGGATATACAGTAGATAATGAAAGAGAACAGTTAGTGCTGGAAACAGTCGAAGACAAAGAAGGGAAACAAGGGGAGGTAGATACAGTCTGAGGGGAGGGATGGCGGCGTATAAGAGGTAGGGTAAAGTTGAATATGGGTGGGGGAGGGGAAGGGTTAATGTGAAAATAGTGTCAGTTAATGTTAATAGCATAAAGAATGATGTTAGTATATTGCTGGTATAAAAGTGTGGAAGCAGAAATGATTAGTTTATTATATCTTAGGATTTTAGAAGAAGTAAAAAGTGAAAACTTTGAAAGGTTATGGAGCGGCTTGTTTTTTATGGACAAGATGTATGTTCAGGGATAGCAATACATATAAAATGTTATCTGCAAGATAGAAGATAAGAGCTGGGCATAAAATTTGGTGGCCAGTTACATTAGGTGATATTGACTATAAAGTTTTTATGAGAACTTTACAGAAAAGAATGCAATAGTGATGGGAATGTTTTGTTTGCTGCTAACATCTATATGATTCCCATTAAGTATGAAAAGGAAGTAGTGATGATTATATTTTCTTTTATATGGGGCTCTAGACTGAATCCAGTCAAGAGTGAGATTCTGTATATGAAAGAAGAGCAAAAGGCTTGGGTTTAATAAACCCAATAGTACATGCAGCATCTTTAATTTTATATAAGGTATAAAAAGGAATTATGAAGGAAAATAAAAACTTGATAGAAATGATACTATATTATAAATACAAAGAATTGTGAGAAGGAATGGAAGTTAAAAAAGAAGCAAAAGCATTGCGAATGAAGAAATGAAAGAGTACCAAAACAAAATTGTGTTATAGAAAATAAAGAAAGAATATATGTGAGAAAAATAGAAAGAAAGGGTACTTAAATATTATGAAAGCAATTTTATTGCACTGATCCATGTAAAGATTTAGAAATAGTTAAGAAAAAAGCCATAATGATGAGATATAATAACTATAAAAAGATTAAAGAATGTAATTATTTTTTATGGAGATTGTCTATTAGAAAATTGCCAGTTAAGGCAAATATGCCATACAAGAAAAAGCAACATAGAATATGTAATAAATGTGGAGAGTCTGAGACTACTGAGCATGTGTTTTGGAAATGTGAAAGAGTTATTATTTGTGGAAAGAAATATGTAGGGTGAAAAGTTTGTTAAAATGTGAGCAAATAAATATGGACATAATAGAATTTGGTTATTATGGTGCATGAAAACAGGAAGAAGAGAATAAAATGGGCAGAGCAATATTTTATGTTTCATGAACTATATGGAACGAGAGACTAAATAAAATTAAATACGATGGGAAATGGACCTTGACAAAGATTCTGAAGAAAATAATGTTTTGGTTGTGGCTAAAAGACTGGGGGGAATGCTTAAATTGAAATTTATAACGTATGGAGATTTGAAAATTGATGTAAATAATGTAAATATGTAAATAATATTTAAGGCATATATCAATACAAAAAAAAACTAGTCTCTTTAATAGGTGCAGTGAGATCTTTTACATCCTCCTGATCTACCATCACCTCAAGCATATGGGAACTTGATTTAACATCTCATCCAAAGGATGACACACTCAAGAGTGCAGCACTCCTTATGCTGCATTGCAGTATCAACAATCCCTTTACCTGGTGTGGGAATATAACCCACAGCTTTCTGGATCAAAAAATGTGTGTGTGTTTATGCCATGCCACTGACACTGACATAATACATATATGGTAGCTTTGGATGAACTACATGAAATTGTATAAAGATTATTAGCATCATACAATAAGATCCAGCCATGTGTAGCACAGTTTAAATAGAAGAATATTTGACAACATAAGAAATATTAACCACTTGATGACATATGCTAAGTCAATGTGTACAATCCCTGCAGAAGTAAAAATCATGTCTATAATTCCTCATTAAAGACAGCTATTACTAATGCAAAGGTTGCTGCTAGCAAACAGCTTTGCATTTCAGTGCCTGCTGCCCTTAAAGAATAAATTGCATGTGTTGCATTCAAAATGGCATGCTGGTAATATTGTAATAACATTTTTTGAAGTAGATCGGCTTTTGACAAACAATGTCAACAGGTTCAAGATTACCAATCATGTAGTCCTGAAGATTTTTTAGGAGCCTAGCCCAAATTCCAAAGTGCTCTAAAGCACTATCTGATTAAATGAATTGTTTACTGGGAAATCTGACTGAGACAGGGCCCATTTTCAGCAGAGGCCTGGGGAGAAATGCTCCAGATGCATGTCTTTTGAGTGTGGAAGGAAACCAGACCGCAGGGAGGATATGCAGACTCTGCACAGAAGGCACCCCAGCTGAGAATTGAACTGGGGGCCTCTTGCTGTGAGGCAGCAGTGCTAACAACTGCACCACTACACCACCCCACTAGATAAATGAACGAGGAAGGATTCAAACATTGCACCCTAGCCACAGGTAGCAGCTCATTAACAAGTTGGAGCTTAGGTCATCTGTGCTGCCACAGTAATAGCTTTTAACTAAATGCATACATTCTTTACAATTCAATATTTTACTGAAGACTGTATCACAGTAATATGCAACAATGACTACATAATGGATGCTGAAGATTAGATGGTTCTGTATATCACTACAAATAATGCACACTATATGACCCGACAAATGTCAGCCCCTTTGCAGTTACTGGAGGCTGTAAAGAAAGTACTGCAAAATATATTACTAAAATGCAACATGTTGACTATATTACACAATCCATCTCTAATAATGAAGTAATTCATTCTTTAGTACAACAAATAAAACAAGCTCTTGTTCAACAACCTACAATACAAAAATCAGAAATATTACTGCATACAACATGATGTTTTTTTTGGGGGGGTGTTACATGCTTGCAAGACACCTATATCTTATTTTTGACATTTGTCATCAAGAGTAGCTCACCTCTATGACATCACACAGTACAGGTCTGACTGAGTTGAATGGCTAATAAATGCTGTATCATTGCAGCATACACCTCCTTCCATATTGAAAACAGACTCAGCATGAGAAACACTAAATCTAATTTCCCTTGAGACTCACATTTAGTGAAAATGTATCTGGCAACCCATTAAACTACAAGAAACATGCTGGTATTCATCCCCAAATAACATATAGTGATGTACTAATTACCATCTATATGAAGGCTGAAGGAATCGAACCATGTACTACAGGAAGCAGCTATTTAAAATTCATAACCTTACTTGTCTGCACTAAATGCTAGCCAAACTGTTGTAGCCCAGTCTATGTACTGCCTTTGATAGACTAATTCTCAGTGATTTGCGAAGAAAAAATGGAATTAAAGCTGCCGTGCAAGTTGGTGTTGTGGATTAAGATTCTTGGTGCCATACTTAAGGACTTAAGGTTCAGATTCTGACTCTGACCAAGTCACTTATCTAGAGTGCACCTCAGACACACACACACACACACACACACACACACACACACACACACACACACACACACGCTTCTGTATGCACTCACTCGTACTTTAAATTCTAAAGCTGTGTGATCACGCCATTCCAAGCTCATCCTGCACACTTCACTAGAATCTCTGGCACATCCAAACATTACATTAGAAGAATCACTGAGGAAAACATATATTCTGGCTTCGTTCCCATACGGTGATCAAGATTTTATGCTCCTGCGGAAATGGAAAAATGAGTTATTGTGCGTTATGCTTAGTGCTTTCAGGGTTCCAGACTTACTCGTGTAAAACAGGTGTAATATATAACAAGAAGGAAGAGAGAGTTAGATTTATTTAATCCATTTTTTTTTAGATTCTATGCACTTATTTTTGGTAATAGAAAATGTTAACGAATGACAGGAAAGTATTTTGCTAAGATGACTGCATAAAAATATGAGGAAGTATGGAATCTGTAAACTGGAAAGAAAAGGAAAAATAGATGGCAAGAAAACTGACATGAAAGAATAAAGAGAAAATAAGAATATGGAAAATAAGTACAGTAGACACAGAAAGCAAAAGAAGAATGAGTTATGAGCACAGGAGGAAGGATACTAAACTATTGTGTATATCCCTGGAGAGAAGTGGAAGAAACAAAGGGGGAGGCATTTAAGGTGATACAGAAAAGGATGGAACCTGGAAAAATGGGTAGTTTTTTTGTAGGGACTGTCACCAGATAAGGTTCCAGTCAAAGCAAGTATGAAGTATAAAGTTCAGCAGGATAGGCTGAGTAAAGTTTGTGGTGAGGAAGAAACTTCAGAACATGTTTTTTAATGTAAAAGAATTGAAGAGGTTTGGGTTACCACGGTCATCAGAACTGGCCTGATTTTAGGAGTTTGTAGAAAATGTTGCCTGCAGGTTCAGGAGACTGAGCATATAAGCTGTTAACTAGCTGCTTCCCTTAGACTCTGGTGTGATTCCTTTGGTCTTCATTAGGTTATTTTTGGTTCTGAGAAAGTCACTTACCCAGACAGTGTTGTGGGGCATTTGGGATAGACTACTCAATGTCTAGTAACTAGCTTTGAACCAGTGAACTACTAGAAAAACTATAGGAGTTGGTGGTAGAATGAAGAACATGAATGCTGCATGGTTGAAAGGTAAAAAAAAAGAAGGTTGTACTGACAGGTCTTGTGTCAGGAATAAGGGAACTGAAATAGTGGAATGCCACATATGCTTTTGTTTTTTGGTTTATTTTCCTTCAGCGTGTTTGGCTTAGTTGTATCTGAGGGAACAGAAAATAGAATCACCTTATTTACTGACATGTAAAATAAGTACAGCAGGCAAGATGACAGGAATATTTCAGGGAAGGTTGTGGAAAAGATATCCAAATGACAAAAGGTGCTAGGTGAGGTTTAATACAAACAAATACTCAACTGCAACCCTAGTATGAAGTATTGGCTTAGGAATTGATTGCAGCTGCAAAGGAAAAGGATCCAAGAGTGATGACCACATTGGCATTGTACCACTTGGAGCATAGTTAGAAAGCTGTGGCAGCCACTATCAGAATTCTAGAGGCTATTCTTCACTGGGATTAGAATCCATAAACAAAGAGGTAATATTGCCACTATATTGAGCTTTGGTCAGGTCACATTTTTTTATATATTTTTTGTTAATGGCAATTACTGACCATCAGTGCCTCTTTTACCAGTTAAGTCAATCTTCCCTCTATAGTGAATAGCCAATAGAGATGAGGGTGCTATCTAGACTGCATCAAGTGCTTTTGCTCAGACTAGGTAAGTATTCTGCTTAAGTGGAAACTGCAGTGCTGGTCTGATGATGACTGTGTACTATTACACACCTGCCTAAACTTGACTTCAATGCCTGTGTACTTATGGCCATCTGCCTAAATTTGGCTTTACTGCCTATGCACTGCTAGGCACCTGCTGAAATCTGAATTTCTTGCCAGCACACTGAGGGGCACTTGTCCCAATCTGGCTTCAGTGTCTCAGCACTGCTAGGTGTCTGCCCAAATATGGCTTCCTTGCCTGTGCAATACTGAGCACCCACCCACTGCTGGGTACCTGCCTAAAGCTGTCTGCATTGCCTAAGCACTGCTAGGCACGTGCCTAGATCTGGCTTCAGTGTCTCTGCATTACTGGGCACCTGCCTAAACCTGTCTACAAATGCTGTGCACTATTGGACACGACTTCAGTGTCTCACCATAACTGGACAGCTGTCTAAATATGGCTTTAGTGATTCTGCACTATTGGGCACCTGCCTAAGCCTGGCTACAGTATCCATGCACTCCTGGACACCTGCATAAATCTGGCATAACTGGGCATCTGCCTGTGTCTGGCTTCAGAGTGTCTGCACTATTAGACATTTATGTAAATTTAGATTCAGTGGCTCTGCACTGCTGGGCACCTACCTAAATATGGCTTCAGTGCCTGTGCACTGCTCGACAGATGATAGAGTACATCGTGGACCTTGGATGCTTCTACACTTTCCCCAGCCTTAACTCAGTGTCACTGCAACAGCAGACTAAGTTGCCTTCCTCCCCTGAAATGGGTAAGCAGTCTGCCTCTGCCAGCTCCTCCAGCACCCAACAGGTCATTGTTTTCATAATCAGGGATTTATGCATCAATATCACAGACTAACTGGTCAGGTTACACATTAGGTGCTGTCTTCAGTTCAGCAGATCTTGCAAAGAAAAGACATTAAACTGCAGGAGGGAGTCCTGAAGAATGTCTCCAGATGGGTTGGTGGGAGGGAGAAAAAAGGATGTGACCATTGCCTTGTCAAGCCAAAGATCTTCTCACTAGAAACCTGAAGATAAGGGGGATGTAAGAATGTCTCCAGATGGGTTTGTGGGAGGGAGCAGAAAGGATGTGACCATTGCCTTTTTGAGCCAAAGATCTTTTCACTAGAAACCTGAAGATAAGGGGGATGTACATGTTACACGTGCAAAATCATGACAGAGGGATGTGAACAGGTCACCTTAAACAGGAAGAGCAGAGGACAGGGGGCAGAGAGAGCAGATTGCAGGGGACAGCTACTCACTGGATCTGCAAGAATACTTCCTAATACAGAAGGCTTGTAAATTCATAGAATGAACTGCCAGAAGGGATAGTAGAGAAAGAATCCATGAAGACATTCTGCAGAGATTAGGAAAGGTGTATTAAGGGTGAGGGAGAAGGTAATTTTGAAAACGAGCTAGAATGTTAAATGCACTTTAAGCATAGAATACATAGGCTGTCATTTCCAGCTAGCACCTTTAAAATGTAAAGGTGATGGCGTTTGACCCTGGAATTTATAATATATAAACTACAGATGTATTGAGGTTGTAGCCATTTTTTTTGGGGGGGGGGTTCTCCCTACAAAAATGCAGTTAATATTGTCTCTACTAATCTACAAATATATTATTTATTTTGATGCATAATTTGCATTGCCATTGAATGAAATAACTGAAAGAAAATTTCCAATGAATGACAATTTAGAAAGTTTAAATTATAAACATTCCTCCTTTAAACACCTCTTGACAGTGTTTTGTTATACCTGCAATGTGTCTGCACTGCAAATTTTACAATATTACAGTTGTTGTGTCTTTTGGCTTTTCCCGGTTAGGGGTCGCCACAGCGGAACTCCGGTCCGCTAATGATTGGCAGTAGATTTTTACGTACCGAGTTGCCAGCTCTGATGCACAACCTTCAACGAAGGTACGCCCATTCACGCATGTCTCCACACAGAAGACGCTTTAACTGAGAATCGAACAGGACAACGTCTTACTGTGAGGCGACAATGCTACCACAGCACCAGCACCGCAGTCTAATATGCCTAAAAAGTAAACTAATTAACAAATTGCAGTGTTAAATTTCATACTTAATCTTGATTTGCTGATAAATACTAATGATTCATTGTCAAGAGTTTTTTTACTTCAGTCTTATTTTTTCCATTATTTTGTGATTAATGTTCTCTACCAGATCCATGTATCCACCCTGAAACCAGGCCTCGGCTTTGATAATACAAAAACATCTTTATATGCTTCACAGTTTGATGTAACCAAGAGCATGGCAATTTATACAGCTAAGCAAAATAAGCAAAGTATACACTCTCTACAGTTACTGATTGCCTGAAAATCAGTTCTAGCTCTCCTTCAGGTCATTGAGAATTTCACAAGCCATTATTGTCGAAATAGAGAGAAGGTACATATCAGCACTTGTAAGATCTTCACAAATTCATGCTTGTAGATATCCAACAAGTGCCGGAATGTTCATAACCAGGCATGCATGGTACAGCATACACTTTTTAAAATCACTTTGTGCAGTGAGATGTGTGAGAATTTAATTCCTGTTCACAGCTGGCACATTTATCATGAATTATGGCTATCTATTCTATTACATTTTTGAAACTGCATTGCTGGATAAAAGAATGATTTTTTTTTTTTTTTGCTTAAACCTACATCAAACTTTTTTTTTCCTTTTTCTTTTCCAACACTGAAAAGGTAGAGTGCCTGGCAGAAAATATTAATGTTGTAGTCAAGCTGAGGTGAAAGGCAGATCCAGAGACAATATATATGGCTATAATAAGGTTTATATTAGAAGTACAGAAGTGGGGGATGGGCAGTGTCACAAAATAATGTATTTAACTGGAAGATGATAGTAAAACTATTCATGTATTGGTGAAGACTGGTTGTGGGGTATAGGATTTTTGAATGAACTGCAATGGACTGATGATGTGACAAGCTGAAAATAACAGTGGCATTTATCCTGGAGGTGTATAGAGTAGATCCATTTATTTGATAGATGAAGGCTTAGTTGTGTTTTAAATTAGTTTACATTCTGAATGGATTTCAGTGGTAGTGGTATGCGGTTCCATAGTTTAACTACAGTACTTAACTATAAAGCATCCACTGCAGTATTAGATGACTTGGTAATAGTGATCAGTGATTTTTCTCTAGAGTGTAAAATGCTACTGGGGGAGTAGTGCTGTATAAAGTTGTTAATGGCTGGGCAATTTTCTGGCTTATAAAAAAGTCTATGTATTGTAGTTAGCTGAGAAAAAGCTAGGTGATGTGCTAGTTCTAACCAGTTTAATTCTCTGAGAGCTAGGTAGTGGTCTGTTCTATTTTAACAGTTTACTGCAAATTTGTCTGTTTTATTATAACATTGCAAAATATCCAAGTATAACAGAAAAATACACACACAAATGCGCACTCATATATACACACACAAGCACACATGCACCCGCTTGTGCACACAAACAGTTACACACACTCACATAATGTTATCATTAGTTAAATATTGCTATTGAGCAAATGAGCAAATTAGTACAACTATAGTATGCTGTAACAGTAATGACTAGAACATATATCAATGTCAAATGTATGGACACCTCTCTGTTAAGAAAAATACAAATGTAGATGTCTAGATGGGGTACATTGTCTTGTGAGAGTGGTACCCTTTGTGATGATTGGGGAGAGATGGGTGAAGGCTGCCAACCTAGTCAAATAGAATTTAATATATAATTCTATCAACAGTATAAATAAATGTAAAATACAGGCTTGTGTTTTTAAATGTAAGAAAACACTGTGAAATGTAGAACTGCAAAATATGTGACAACATTGCACTCTACTGGCCCAGTGAAGCATGTTGGATCCTTTCATGTTAGAATTCGGCCCGAGGGCGGCTGGATGAAGATTTCATGCCCATTGTTTTAAGGCTAAAGTTTATGACCAGAATTAAGATGTGGAAGGTGCTTTTATTGCTTTAGTTTCTGTTAGTATATACATGTGAAATGTCTTGTATCGTTGTAAGTTTCTGAGGAGGTGTCAGATTGCTAAATAATGCAGTTTGTGGCCTGAGAACTCAGACCAGGTGTTAAGATGATGCAATACGAATACTGGGAAAACCTAAGTGTCAAAAATGATGTAATTTGGGGAGGGACCCAGCAAACATGTTTGTTAGTAATGTTTAAATTCTATTTCAAACAAGAGACCTGAAGCATTTTGATCTGGACATCTAACTTATCAGCACTCTGCTTATGCTCACATGTAAGTTTGTAGCACTGTGATATCTTGTAGGAATAGTTAAAGCTAGTAAAGATTAATCAGGTATTTTTCTTTGAAACCAGACCTGTCCTACTGTATTATTTTAAGTTTCTGTGTGGTCTGTGAACTTTTAGATATCTCTGTGGTGTAGTAGTTTTGTCTTGTGTTTTAATTATTTATTATTAAATATTTTAAAACCTTCTACCTGTGGCTGCTTTGTGTAGAGATAATCTCTAGAGTACACTGAATATTTATATAGGCTTTATTGTAATAGGCCACTCTGATAAGCCTTAGACTGTATAGTCACATTACCATTGGATATTAATATTGCACAGTAATAATTGGACACCCTTTTAAGGGCCTTTTAGTAGCTGATATTATTAACTGGGTGGTGGCAGTAATTACTACCGCATAGTCTGGGTAAAGGGGCACAGCTGGAGAATCTGTGTCAGCCTTTCCCAGGAGTGTCTGTGAAGTTGTATAAATACTTTTCTCAAAGTGTGATGTGTGTTGTGTCAGCTACTTGGGCAGGGACATGAAGTGCTGGTTGGACAGAGAGGGTACTGGAGGTCCTAGCTTGCCCAGTTAGGCTGAGACCTGGACCCTATTGCTGTGCCATTGGGGAGTCTTACTGGGGACCTGGTGAGCAAGGGAGCAGCCAGCCCTAGACTGACTGTGATCTCTGTGTGCACTTAAGGGAAATTGTACTTTATTGTGTGTATTAGTTATCCTTTCCTCCTCTAGGAGACGACCTCCCTGGTGTTAGTGGTGAGGATTGAGGCTCCTTGATTGCTGGGCCAGGGCACGGTCATCACAAGTGGTGGCAGTGGTGGGATCTACTTCACATACTAATTGGCTTGTAGTTGTGTGGGTAGAGCAAATTCCTGTAGCATATGTACAGTGATCTCTAAAAGTGTTTTGTACTCTAAAACAGCCACAAAGTGTATACCAAGAGTTCAGATCACAATTGTTTATTTATTTTGTTAGCTTAGTGTTAGTCAGGGTGAGCAGGCAGCATGTCAGCAGAAGAGTATGGAAAGCTGACAAGGAGCCAGCTGGGGGCGATGTGCCAGGCTAGGGGGCTGGTGCATGGAAACCTGACTAAGGCAGACCTGATTGCAGCCTTGGTTACAGCTGCATCAGAAAACAGCAGCCTGGAAGATAATCAGACTGACAGAGGAGATACAATATTCTTGGAGAATGGACAGCTCAACCTTTCTGCAGTGGACTTAAAAATCCAGCTGGAGCTAAAGAGACTTGAGTTGGAGGCCAGGCGTATGGAACTAGAGGCAGCCAAAAGAATGAGGAGCCTAGAAGCTGAAGAACAGGAACAGCAGAGAAAGCATGAGAGGGAAATGATGATTCTTCCCCAGAGTCATGGAGGTAATGGGGAAGGGAGTAACCGGACCCCAGAAGCACAAAAGGTCAGTAAATTTCTTCCACAGTTTAAAGAGGGGGATAATTTTGATAGCTTCATTCATATGTTTGAGTGGGTATGTAAACAGTATGAAGTTGACCAAAGGCTCTGGGTATGGTTCCTGACCCCTTACTCTATGGTAAAGCTGTAACTTCTTTAGAAAAAATGCATGACACTGACTGTTTTGATTATACTGCTGTAAAAATACATTTGTTAGAATGTTTTAAGCTAACACCTGAAATGTATAGGAAAAAGTTTTGTGAGCATAGATGTAAGGCAGATGAAAATGTATGTGAATATGTTGTTGAACTGAGCACTTATTTTCATAGCTGGGTGAGTGGATGTCAGGTCACCACTTTTGAAGGGCTGGCAGACCTTTTGGTAAGGGAACAAGCCCTTAGCACTTTGCCTGAGGACATGAGGATCTGGTTAGCTGATAAACAGTGTGCTACTTCAGAGGAGTTGGGGAAGAAGGGAGACCTATACCTAGCAAGCAGGGTAGCCCTGCACAGGAAAGGGACCCCCAGTACTACTCTTGGGACTAAAGGAACCCATGGTGGGAAGCACAGACTGTCCCAACAGAATCCGCCAGTAGCAGCGGAAGCCACTACTCCAGGTACATGTCCAGGAGCTAGGGTTAAATCTTTTGAATGCAACCAGTGTGGCCATATGGCATACAGGTGTCCATGGAGGCAAGGTGAGGAGCCAAAGGTGAGAGAGCCACTAAGTGGTAAAGACAAAATGCCAACAGTGTGTTGTCTTGAGACAACAGGGGTATGGAACTACCATTCTGCAGATGTCCTGAAAGGGAAGGATTTGGATGAAGCAGTACTATGTACTTATGCAGTTACATGCAGTAAGGCTAGGAGACAAGCATGTGAGTCTGGTAGCCTGGGGGAGACCCAGACAGACAGCATACTTGCAGCCAGGACTGCTGAGCTGGTTACTTCAGGGAGTGAGCTACACTGTAGCAGTGAGACTGAATGTGAGCCACAGCTGCTTGTGGGTACTGATGTTCCTTTGGACAGGGTAACTGCAAAGGTAGAGGTGAGTAGTAGTACCCAGGCTGATATTGAGGCACCACTGTCAGAGAATGCCAGACTTCCAGTGGAAGGGGAGCTGGGAAGGGTTACAAGGAGAGACTTGAGACAGGCTCAGCTCTCAGACCCTACATTGCAAGGCCAGAGGCAGGTATCTAGGGAGGCACCTGATTTTCAAGGGAAGGGGGAATCTGTATATTGGAACAAAGGGTTACTGTACAGAGAGTGGACCCCTGAGGGAGGGCTAGAAGGTGAGAGAGTACAGCAGTTGGTAGTGCCTAGAGCTTACCATCTGGCACTTCTAGCCATAGCCATGATATTCCCTTTGCAGGTCATATGGGCATAAAACGTACAAACAGGCATATTATGCAAAACTTTTATTGGCCTGGAATTTCCAGAGATGTAACAGGGTACTGCAGGACCTGTGAGCAGTGCCAAAAGGTAGGCAAGGCAAGAGACAAGGTGAGAGCTCCTTTGATGCCTTTACCTGTGATTGAGGAGCCATTTCAGAGGGTAGCTATGGATATTGTGGGTCCTCTGAGTACCCCAAGTTCCACAGGGAAAAAGTATATCCTAATGATTGTAGATTATGCTACACAATACCCTGAGGCAGTGGCTTTGTCCTCCATTGAGGCAGAGAAGGTGGCAAATGCTTTGCTAGAGATTTTCAGCAGGGTAGGTTTCCCAAAGAAAATACTGTCTGACAGAGGTGCCACTTTTATGTCAGACCTTCTGGCTTGTCTGTGGAAGTCCTGTGGGGTGAAGCACATGAAGACCACCCCCTACCATCCCCAGACTAATGGTCTTGTTGAGAGGTTAAACTCTACAATCAAGTCCATGCTACGGGCATTTGCAGATTAGTTTAAGAGGCAGTGGGACAAATATTTTCCCCATCTGTTGTTTGCTTACAGAGAGGTTCCCCAGGAATCCACAGATTTTTTCACCCTTTGAGTTGCTGTATGGGCATAGGGTGAGGGGACCTCTAGATTTAATTTGAGATGAGTGGGAAGGTGAGTGTGAGTCTCACAAGGAGTCTGTTGTGGCATATGTCCTGAACCTCAGGACAGAGCTCAGGGAACTCATGGGCTTGACCCAGGAAACCTGGCAGAAGCCCAACAACAGAAAAAGGTGTGGTATGACAGGAATGCTCGAGCTAGAAAGTATGCTGTAGAGCAGCAGGTGATGGTTCTCATTCCTATCAGACACAACAAGTTGCAGACAGCTTGGGAGAGACCCTACAAGGTGGTAAGAAAGGTAGGTGATGTTAACTACATGGTGGAAGTGCTAGGCAGATGGCAGGGGCACAAAATGTACCATGTTAACATGATGAAACCTTACCATGATAGGGATGCCCTTGTGCTGAGCATTTGCAGTGAATTGCAGGAGGAGTCTGAGAGAGATCTTGGGAGTGATCTCCTCAGTGAGGCTCAGGCTGACACCTCAGTGGAAGAGGTAGCAATGTCCCAGCAGCTATCTCCTACCCAGGTTCGAGAAATCCGACCAGTGTTGCAGGAATTTGGGGACGGGTTCACTGGGAAATCAGGGAGCACCCACCTGGTGCAGTACCAGGTGGATACAGGATCCCAAAGGCCTATTAGGCAGGCCCCTTATAGGGTGCCTGAGAGAGTCAAACAGACTCTGAGGGAGGAGGTACAGGAGATGTTGGAACTAGGGGTGATTCAAGAGTCCAACAGTCCCTGGGCCTCACCAGTGGCATTGGTGCCAAAGAAGGATGGCAGCAACATGTTCTGTGTGTATTACAGGAAATTAAATAGTCACACAGAGTCAGATGCTTACCACATGCCTAGGACAGATGAGGCCCTAGAGCAGCTGGGTGAGGATAAGTATCTTACAACCATTGATCTTACCAAGGGTTACTGGCAGGTGCCCTTGACTCCCAGTGCTAGAAAGAAGTCAGCCTTTGTGACTCCTTTTGGCTTGTATGAGTTCACAAAGATGCCCTTTGGGGTGAAGAATGCCCCAGCGACTTTCCAGAGGCTGGTAGATCATATCTTAGCAAGAGCAGGAGGGTTTGCTCTTGCTTACATGGATGATATTGCTATCTACAGCCATTCCTGGCAAGAGCACCTTCAGCATGTCAGGGAGGTGCTGGGCAGACTACAGAGGGCAGGGTTGACCATTAAGCCGAGCAAATGTCAGGTGGGTATGGCAGAGATCTCCTACCTAGGACATAGAGTGGCGAGTGGTAAGATAAGGCTAGAACCTCAAAAAGCAGGTGAGGGCATTCTTAGGGACAGCAGGGTACTACAGAAAGTTTGTTCCCAATTATAGTACCATAGCTGCTCCCCTCACAGACCTGACAAGGAAGAACAGGCCAGATAAGATATTGCGGACTCCAGCATGTGAGCAGGTATTTCAGAAGCTTAAGGAAGCTTTGGGAGGACCCCTTGTGTTAGCCAGTCCAGACTACAGCAAAGAATTTGTTGTGCAGGTGGATGCTTCAAACTATGGGGTGGGGGCTGTACTTAGCCAGATTTCTTCAGAGGGAGAAGAGCACCCAGTGGTTTATCTCAGTCGTAGGCTCCAACCCAGGGACGAATGCTATGTAGCAGTAGAAAAGGAATGTCTAGCCATAGTGTGGGCACTATAAAAACTTCAGCCTTATCTATATGGAAGAAAATTCACTGTGATGACAGATCACAGCCCTCTAACATGGTTAAACAGTGCCAGTCAGCAAAATGCCAAGTTGCTAAGATGGAGTCTGGGGTTGCAAGCATATGATATGTCAGTGCAGCACCACAGTAGGAGTAGCAATGCCAATGCAGATGGGCTCTCAAGACAGGGAATGGGGTGAGGTACACCCAGATAGACCTGACACTCTCAAGCGATGTTTCTCAAGGGGCACTTGAAAAACTTGCTTGAGTTCCCCGGGGGGAAAGAGATATGATGATTGGGGAGAGATGGGAGAAGGCTGTCAGCCTAATCAAATAGAATTTAATATATAATTCTATCTACTGTATAAATAAATGTAAAATACAAGCTTGTGTTTTTAAATGTAAGAAAACACTATGAAATGTGGAACTGCAAAATATGTGACAACATTGCACTCTATTGGCCCAGTGAAGCATGTTGTATCCTTTCATGTTAGAATTTGGCCCGAAGGCGGCTGGATGAAGATTTCATGCCCATTGTTTTAAGGCTAAAGTTTATGACTAGAATTTAGATGTGGAAGGTGCTTTTATTTGTTAGTACATACATGTGAAATGTCTTGTATCGTTGTAAATTTGAGGTGTTAGATTGCCAAATAATGCAGTTTGTGGCCTGAGAACTCAGACCAGGCGTTGTGATGATGCAATATGAATACTGGGAAAACCTAAGTGTCAAAAATGATGTAATTTGGGGAGGGACCCAGCAAACATGTTTGTTAGTAATGTTTAAATTCTATTTCTCACAAGAGACCTGAAGCATTTTGATCTGGACATCTAACTTATCAGCATTCTGCTTATGCTCACATGTAAGTTTGTAGCACTGTGATATCTTGTAGGAATAGTTAAAGCTAGTAAAGATTAATTAGATATTTTTCTTTGAAACCAGACCTGTCCTACTGTATTATTTTAAGTTTCTGTGTGATCTGTGAATTCTTAGATATCTCTGTGGTGTAGTAGTTTCGTCTTGTGTTTTAATTATTTATTATTAAATATTTTTAAAACCTTCTACCTGTGGCTGCTTTGTGTAGAGATAAGCTCTAGAGTACATTGCATATTTATATAGCGTTTATTGTACTAGGCCACTCTGATAAGCCTTAGACTGTATAGTCACATTACCATTGGATATTAATATTGCGCAGTAATAACTGGACACCCTTTTATGGGCCTTTTAGTAGCTAATATTATTAACTGGGTGGTGGCAGTAATTACTACTGTATAGTCTGGGAAAAGGGGCACAGCTGGTTAATCTGTGTCAGCCTTTCCCAGGAGTGTCTGTGAAGTTGTATAAATACTTATCTCAAAGTGTGTGTGTGTTGTGTCAGCTACGTGGGCAGGGACACAAAGCGCTGGTTGGATAGAGAGGGTACTGGAAGTCCTAGCTTGCCCAGTTAGGCTGAGACCTGGACCCTATAGCTGTGCCATTGGGGAGTCTTATTGGGGACCTGGTGAGCAAGGGAGAAGCCAGCCCCAGACTGACTGCGATCTCTGTGTGTACTTATGGGAAATTGTACTTTACTGTGTGTAATATTTATCTTTTCCTTCTCTAGGAGATGACCTCCCTGGTGTTAGTGGTGAGGATTGAGGCTCCTTAATTGCTGGTCCAGGGTACGGTCGTCACACCCTTCAAAACTAGTTCATAATGCACTCTAGCATTGAGTAAAGTAGAAGAGGGGTGGATTGGAGTGAGGAGTGAACAAACCGGAAATGAGCATCCATCCAAACCTTGTCATGTACTGCAAAATGCACAAGCTGTAATGCAGTCTATTGAGGTATTTGGAGTGCAGAGCAAACTCAGTGAGAAGGAGGACTCCATGAAAACACCCATTCTTCACATATTGCTCAGCTTACTGATAGTATAGTATATGGTTTTGGATGTTTAGAGAGGAACAGAAATCTTGAATAGTCTACTGATAGCTATTGATATGGCTACAGTTATATGGAGCTAAAATTTTAAGAAAGTTCAATGACCCTAGTCATGCATACTTTGGTGAAAATAAAATGTCAAGGAGAC
The DNA here is from genome assembly GCF_019279795.1 of Protopterus annectens. Lineage (NCBI taxonomy): Eukaryota > Metazoa > Chordata > Ceratodontiformes > Protopteridae > Protopterus > Protopterus annectens. Next base: position 640,682,769 of record NC_056746.1, on the reverse strand, counting down.
ATCCTACTGTCTATCAAATACTTAAGGGTCATTGTGTGTAAGGGGTGAAAGAAAGAAGGGTTTTGTACTACTAGTAGCTTAACAGGTAGCACACTTACCTTTGGTGATGGAAGTTTGGAAGGAAGTGGATTCTAGCGCCCCATATATTTGCATTACTTTTCCAATACTAACAGTGCAGTGTAGCATAAGGGAAGGGTGCTGCATTCTTGAGCATGTTGTCCTTCAGAAGCGACATTAAACAGTGGTCCCATCTACCAGAGTTGTGAAAATCAGGGAGAGCTAAAAGATCCCACTGCATTTATTGAAAATGAGTAGGGTGTTATGTAGTTTTTACTTAAACATTACAAAACAACAACATATTCAATATAATTCAAACTGATTTCTAAACAAAAGAAATTATTTATTTACAAGTTTGTACTGTGTCTCAAAATTTGTTATGTAAAACCTTTGTACTATTTCCACTCCATATTCACTGTAAAATATGCATCCAAAATCAATGTTTCTTTTGTTGTAAATGATCTATAACTTATATCCCCAAAACAGATTAAATCAATAGAGACAGCACTTACATATATCTCAATTTGTAATTTATTTCTACACAATTTATTTCAGAATATAGATTATGTGTTACAGTCTATAAAGTCATGTTCAATCATTTATACATTTCCACAATAACTATATCATTCTGACACCTGTTTATGCGAAAATGAAGCTTTTAATGGATATTTTTACAGCCTAATCTCTAAATAAAATCCTGCAGAAATTTATATTTCTTGTATAACAATGATCTTTCATATAAACTTTTCAGAATTCTACTTTCCAGTTGTCCCCACCTAGTTTCAAAGTTATGATTCTTTATTACTGTCTCAGTTCAATTTGATGACTGAAGAAATCATAGAAAAATTAACTTTAAGTTGCCAATTTATTTTAAATACATTTCTCATTTCAGTAACATGCTTCTGTGAGTCTAACATTTTCTTTATTTTCCTTCAATCTAGTAATAGCCCATAAAATTTAACAAACAATTGTACAAAAAAAGATCATTAATTACATTTAATAATGTTCAATCAAACATGGCATAATAAGTTAATATATGCTGAATCATCCCTAACTCTCATCTTTAAAATCTCTAAAGAAAATACCCCTTTTAATGTGTTTTAATCTATTACTCCATATCCCAGAAATGAAAATATCCTTCTGTTTTGGCTCCGCATTTCTGGATGCAGAAATACCATAGCTGTATAACTTCCTATAGGAGAAATAAGGTACCTGTCAAATCTTCAAATGCTCAAAATTTCGGACGTTACATGGTCGAGACCAAACATTCGAAATTTTGAGTGCTCGAAGATATTCATATCTTATAAAAAATTATTCTAAACATCTTTTATAACAGGACCAAAATAACCCCGCCCCCCAAAAAAATTTCAATAAGTCCATATTAAAAGAAATTCCTTCTTTAATGTCATCCAAACCTATACTTTCACTAAACTGACTTTTAAAAGTAACCAGGCATGTCCAAGGGTCAGCTTCCGTTGATTTCTCCTGTCCACCTGGTGAATTTGGGCATACTGGGGCAATGCAGCAATTGCTTCATGTACACAGACAACCCTCTCCTCCTACCACCCAACACTATAACCTGTGAGAGATGCACTTACATAGCCAAACTGGAAGCAAAGCTCTCTCCACCCAAGATTCTGCTAGACAGTCAAGAGGAGAAGGCTAACACCCACACTACATCTCAAGCAGCACATAGCCCTTCTAAACTCACACCATCAACACCCACACATAGCAACACTAAATCCACATATGCGAAGGCCCTTAACTGTAACCTGCCCAAGCAACAAGGACCTCCGAAGCTGAAACACAAACAAACACCAATCACAATCAAAGTGTCACATAGCTCACAACACCAGTGTGCCACCCAGCAACAGCCCCTAAGGCAAGACAACGTACCTAACACTTTAGTCATAGGTGACTCTATAGTCAGGCACACTGATGTCCCACTCACCAGGCTGAACAAGGAGAAAATTGCAGTGAGCTGCCTGTCGGGTGCCAGGATCTGCCACATAGCTCATGCACTCAAGTCACTCCACAACAAGTACAAATATGACTCTGTCATTGTCCAGGTTGGAGTGAATGACTTGAGACGTACCTTCCTGGACTACATGAAAAGAGACATGGAAGAGCTCTTGGATCATGTGGCCCAGACAGGTATGACCCTAGCCCTGAGTAGCATCCTGCCTTCGCCCAGAATGATACCACAATATAAGGACAAAATGACTGACTTCAACAATTGGCTAAGCTTCTGGTGTCATTCACAGGGGATCCAGTATCTTTCTGCCTGGGACAACATGATCGACAGTCCATGATGCTTTGCCAGAGATGGTCTGCACCTGTCGCCCCTGGGATTCAGGTTACTGGCTAAGGCTCTTGCCACCCCTATAGTGCCTTTTTTAGGCAAAGTTCAAAGGGCAAAACCACCACCGTAACAGGTACAAGCATGCAAAATCTGAAGATAATGCTACTCAATACTAGAAGTCTAAACCTCAAAATGCACTCTCTCGAGGCACTCCTAAAAATGGAGAACATCGATATCTGTGCAGTAACTGAGACTTGGTTCAAGGCTCCAGAGAGCACCCCTGCAATAACAAGCTACAACTCTTACCACACTTTTAGGCCACCAAACCAGGATCGAAACAATAAAGGTGGAGGAGTGTCCATATTCACCAAGGATATTCACACCACCAGGTTAGTTGCCCAACACAATGCATCTGAAATTCTCCAGGTGCAACTAACACTAGGTAAGACTACAATCCAAATTGTAGCTTGCTACAGATCCCCCACCATGCCCCAAGATTCTCACTACACCTTTCTAAACATACTGGAAAACATTAATATACAACCAAACATCCTAATACTGGGTGATTTCAACTACCCTGCCATTAACTGGAAAAACTACTCGTGTACCAACACCTTTGCCCAATGGTTCTTGGAATTCATAAATTCCAATGCCCTGGATCAACTAATTCATATTCCCACCAGGGGCTCCAATATCCTAGACCTGGTCATTACCAACATGGGAAATCGATGCCCAACACCTATGGTCACCCCTTCATTGGTCACGTCAGACCAGAAGCTAATCACCCCATCCCCACTCCCCAGTAAGGAAACCTCCATAAAAAACTTCTCCAAAGCCAACTTCATGCTACTCATGTCAGAAGTTACAAACTTCATGACACCCATGCAGATGGGAACTGGAAGTTCAACTGCTGAGTCCTACACTAAGGCATTGTATGAGCACATCCACTCATGCATGAATCGTGCCATCCCAAATAGAACCAAGATGTTCTCCTCCAAAAAAAGGAAGCCAATCTGGTGGTCCGCTGCCATAAACAAACTTTACAACAAAAGGAAGAAACTGTTGCAGAAAAGAGGAAAATCCCAGGATGCAAAAAACTCCCTTACCAGCCTCAGTAAGAAGCTGAGATCCCTCATAAAATCCTCCAAAGCTAGTTACGAAAATAAAATTGCCAAAGATTCCAAAGACAACCACAAGGCATTCTATAACTATGTCAAGAATCTAAATGGCAATGCTCAGATCTGCTCTGAGTTACAACAGAATGGCATTAAATATACTGATCCCAAGGATATTGCCAATATCCTGGCAGATTGATTCAGTGCCAACTTCACCCCCCCTCTCACCCCCTAAATGGCCCATCTCAATACCGGAAGATTGCCAAATTCCAGTAATAATGGCCACACAGGTAAAACACGCACTCTCCAAAGCTAAGAATACAGTATCCATGGGACCAGATGACATCCCGGGCTGTGTACTACATGAACTACAAAATGAACTGGCACCTCACCTAAGTGTCATGTTTAATCATACCCTCACCTCAGGCTTCATGCCCACTGAGTAGTGCACAGCTACAGTTATCCCACCCCACAAGGGAGGATCCATCTTGGATCCTGGGAACTACCGCCCCATGAGTTTGATGAGCCTGATCTGCAAGGCCATGGAATGTATTATCATGGAACTTATAAACAAAGACATTGTCAACCTTAAAACACTGGATCCACCCTGTTTGGGTTCATGAAGGGCCGATTTTTTCTCCTGAATCTGATTGACTTCTTCGAATCAGTTTCCAGAGCTGTAGATAAGGGTAAGACAGTCCACACAGCTTATCTGGACCTCGCTAAGGCCTTTGACACCATCTCCCACTTTGGAATCATAGTAAACTTACTAAACTGCGCATTAATCCCTACGTCACTCGATGGGTTGCCAACTGGCTTACTGACAGAGCCCACACCGTAAAAGTAGCTGACTCCAAATCCAGCTCCTGACAAGTGACAAGTGGAGTACCTCAGGGTTCAGTCCTGGGGCCTCTCTTGTTTGGCATCTACTTCTCTGAAGTACAGGCCAACACTAAGTGACTCTCGCTAACAAAGTTCGCAGATGACTGCAAACTGGGAGCCATTATTGAATCCTCAAATGATGTCGATACTCTACAAAAGGGCCTTACAGAAACAGGTGCTTGGGGGTCAGAGCCATGGGCTCAAGCAATGCCAAGAAATGTATAGTTATCCCCTTTGGGAAAAAACATGTATCTGTGAATTACCACATAGGTGGCAGTACACTAAACACCGAAAGTGTGATAAGAGACTTAGGGACACAGGTGGACAGTGGTCTCACCTTCAATAACCACATCGCCACAAGAGTCAGGAAATCCTTCTATGTGGCACACCTCATCACTAAGGGCTTTTCATCCAGAAAAAAAGGTCATTGTCCCACTGTACTCATCCCTCATTAGACCCATTATAGAATACAATGCCCCATTTGGTATGTACGTCTCAAGACATCTGCAACAACTGGAAAGGCTGCAGAAATACCTCACTAAAAGAATCACAGGCCTAAAGCAGATGCCCTATGCTGACTGCCTTAAAAAACTCCAGTTATACTCTGTCACACGTCCTCTACTCTGAGGTGATCTCTGCTTAACATACAAGGCCATGTCAAACCCAGAACTGTTGGACATGCTACACTTAATGAAATCCCACTCCCTCAGAGCCACATGCTCCAGGGATCTAAACCTTGTCATCACAATAAAAAAAAAACATGCTGGAAGGATAGGTTCCTGACCCAGAGACTCCCCAGACTCTGGAATAGACTGCCCATACATGTCAAACAGAGCGCCTCTTTGGCCCTCTTCAAAAGGAACCTTGATGATTGAATGGGAGAAAGGAAATTTACCCCGAGGATCACGTCAGTCGCCCTGCTAGACAGGGGTCCAGGGAAGTAAATATTGTGGGAAGAAATAACCAGAGAATTGCTATGGTTAGGCTTGTATAGGCTCTAGGGCCGATAGCCTAGTACCAACCTATAAACCTATGAACCTATAATTATAACAATATTAATTGGAGAGATCTAAATATTGATCTAAATCTTTCAATTTGTTTCATAGATTCTGCATATACTAACATATCATCTGCATATATTAATAAAGGAGAAACATGCCTATCTTTCCAATAGCATTTAACATGTTATACTACTTGAATAACATATATGCCAAATAATATTATACTTAAATGTTACCCTGCTATATTATTTGTCACAACTTAATACATTCACCTATAACTTGATTCTTGATAGGCTTAACCCAGAAGTTCATACATACCTATAAAATCCATGAAACAAACCTTGTCCCCTTCCCCCAGCTATCAATTATATGTATTAAAATCCATGACAAACAGAATTGCATGCCTTTTCACTATCTAGTCTACATAATATCTCCTTTTCATCTTGCTGTTATTAATTCTCACAAATTCTTTAACCATCCGTAGGATACCAGTGGTTCTGAAGGATCCTACTATTCCTTGCATCCCTGCTGATAAATTATTAAGTAATTGTAACCTTAATCTAATCACAGCCTCCATTAATTTAGATTTTCTTTTTCTTTTCCCTAAAATGAGGGTTACAAGTGATGTATAACACTTTCTTCTAAACCCCGTCATGACTCACCGGAAAAATAAAATATTATAAACATTAGCTAAAATATGTATTTGCCATGTTTCCAATTGTTTATAACAAAAATAAGGAATTCCATCTTCTCTGGTGTCATTTTTTGCATAATTTATGAAAAGCCAATATGTACATTTTTTTCTAAGTCTGTTACATTTCAGACCAAGGGCAAACAGAGGGGGACCAATACCAGTGGAGACAAAGGCATGTGTAGCACTTAGAATTTTAGCTATAGGAACCTTTCAGAACCTTCCTACAGGGGACATGCTGGGGGTGTCACAGGCATCAGTATCCAGGATCCTCCATCAGTTCCTGAATAATATGCTCCAACATGCCAGTGACCACATATATTTTCCCCATACACCTGAGAACAGGGCCACATATATGCAGGAGTTCTATCCCTTAGCACACTACCATGAAGTACTGGGTGCCATAGAGTGTACACATAGAGAAATCAAAGCACCACCTGGGGAAAAGGAAAGGGTGTACATAAATAGAAAGGGATTCCACTTCATTAATTGCCAAGTTGTGTGTAATGTTAAGGAATCATCTTGAATGTGTGTGTTGGCAAACCAGGAAATTACCATGATTCACGTATCTTGCACAACTCCTAACTGTGTCAGATGTTCACTAAGGGTGATATCCCACATGGTCATTTACTGGGGAATGCAGATTATGTACTGGAACTGTGTCTGGTGACGCCATTCAGAAATGCACACACACCCACTGAAGAATGCCATGATGAGGCACACGCTCAAACCAGAAATATCAAAGAGCCTGTGTTTGGGCTGCTGAAGTCATGATTCCAGTACTTAGATACATCTGGGGCAGCCCTGCAGTACAATCCACATACACGTATTGAAATCTTCACTGTCTGTGCCATGCTTAACAACATCATCCTGAGAAAACATTTTCAGCAGGATTAACAAGGAGAACGGGCACACATCCCATCACCACTGGCAAGGTCACGACAACCACATGCAGGTGGGGAGTCAGAGGAGGAACCAGCACGTGCCATGGGTGTAGGCAGACACAGGCATGTTTAATATGCTCTCGTATTGGCTAAGAGGCAACCCATAGCACATTCGCACACCACCTAAGGGACTAAAACCTTCATCCTATGCACATATATATAGTAACATTGATGCCAGGCAATGCTCACAATCTTTACCTACCCATGTAATGGCTGTGTTCTCCTAGCAACAGACAGAGTCAGCTCCTAACTAAAACTGTAGCAACTGCTGGATTTACAAGGTAGGTGCTGAACCTGGAATAAAACAAAAAATGTATAATAATACAAATGAATGGCATAACCTTGAATATTGTTACTTGGTAATGGAAGTAAGTAAAATGTGATTGATTTTTACAGCAATGACTTCAAGATGTGCCAGCAGTGACTTATGTGAATACATGTGTCCTCTATCAGGTAATAGGCCTCAGGCATCAAAGATTCACACATTCATACCTCTCAAAAGTGTTGATGGTCACTGAATGTCCTCAGTTTGGCCTCATACTTTTGTACTGGCAAGTCATTAAGGAGAAAAGTTAGAAAGTAATGACACACTTTCAGTTTCAGACTTCATAGCCCTCAGAAAAATCCTAAAAATACTGATACAAAAACTGTTTGATTCTATCCACTGTCTCTAACTTTGTAAGACCAAAATATTTAAAAAGTCTCCCTATTGTTCAGCCTTTGTCCCACTTTTATTTATGGCTTAGTCCACCTTTTTTGCTGTAAGAATGTGGGAGGTATGTACATACTACAAAAACCTGGAAGAAAGCAATACAATTAGCAAAACAGCATCACAAACACAGATATTCTAAGCACTAAGGCAGCTATGCACCCTGAGCATCAGACACAAAACTTATGTATCTGTGAATTATAAGATGGAAAACAAGGATATGGCACAGTTATCTCTTATGCGGGGTGTTGTGTGTATGAGGGGAAGGAAGCCTAGGCTGACACAAAAGGTAACTGAGTGTGCATGAGTAAGAAAGAGAAACAGGCAGACATTTAGATAAAGTAAAAAATGGCCACTGAGGCAGAATGAGTTTTAAGCCTCATGGCTGAATCGTGTAACTGGTGTGTGTGTGTGTGTGTGTGTGTGTGTGTGTGTGTGTGTGTGTGTGTGTGTGTGTGTGTGTGTGTGTGTGTGTCTGTACGGGCCATCCAGATGAAATTGGTGTGTGAGTGTCTGCAAAAACATAGCCAAGCTCTGTGCTAGCTCTACATCTTGGTATGTCAGACAGGTGTTTGCTGTGCATGGTAGAGGTGGCAGTTCATCATCACCATACCCAACCCTGACAACTGAATCTGCAAGGAATTGCACTGGCATGTCCACACCCATGGTCAGATGCACTGCTGCTACCTGAATGTAACTGATGTTTGCTAGATAAGCTGTCATCACCATGACACCCTTGATCATGACCCCATTCCCTGCCACGTTTGGTTGTGGACACCTTAACCACTGATGCTGACAGAGCAATGGAAGTAGTTCCACTACAAGAGTGTGATTGGGCACAGCCATATTGGCTAACATCAGATGATGAGGCTGACCTACATCCACATGGATGCTGTCCCCCTCCCAGCATATGTTCCATCACAGACACAGCCTATTCCAATGCGCCATTCATCCGATCCATTGAATTGGCAACATGGTGGAGACAGTCAGGCATGACAGCCTGTGCCACATCTACAACCCTAAGTATTTCTTCAGAGGACCTATGGGAACATGCCTGCTCCGCCTTGATGGCCCTAATCATATGTCAAGTGGCATGGAAAGATGCACCTGGATCAGGTGGAGAATGGAGAGCAAGCCTCCACTGAGCACACCTAACAACCCTCCTGCATGGCATCTCACCAACACTTTGGTTATAGCCAGAGTCAACAGGCACCTAAGCCACAGTAACCACACTATTCTGATTGAGTGACTCACCCTCCACCTGTCCAGTATCTGAGGGCTCACTGGAATGGGTTGACATAGGCATACTGGCTGTGTCTGATGGAATTACAGGAGATTGCTAAATGTCAACCTTGGTGTCAGATTCAAACTCTGTACCCCCTGACTGTGCCTCTGTTTGCCCACCATCAATATCAGAGTCTGCCAATACTCTAACATCAGGTGGTAAGAGTCCTACACTTCCACTGTCAGGATCACCTGTGATAAGCAACAAACACAGGAAATAAATCAATACCTACACTGCCATGGTCCAATATATGCTAACAAACAGTGGTGCCACTATTACAGACTGTACAGAAATACACACAAAAGTCCTGACACCAACTTCACACATATGGATATAATAAATATTTCTGTGAACTGATCATAAGTACTAACATAAAAATGTTTGGCTTACCATGTGCAGTTGACTCCAGAGTTCCTAGGGAGGATGGTCTTGGAAGATGTTAAACAAAAGATAAGGACATCATCATCACAATTAATATTAACACAGGGTTAAAACTTTTGGTCCTTTATATGTCTATTAACAATACATTTAACAAAAACTTGGATGATATCTCCACCCCAAGCTCATGTGTAATCAACCAGAATGTGTTGTTAACTGTATCAATCTACAACTAGTCCCCTTCCCACCAAAAAATTATATTAAACAAAACTTACTTGCTGTCATTATTTTGCTATATGAGAAATATTTAACAATTGAGATAGGTAAGCCTACCTGAAAGCTCCTCCTGGGACATACTTGTCTCCCCTGAAAACAACAGCACTGACTTAAATCACATGCTGTTGTGCACTTTCCAATGAACTCTCTGGAACTCTGACAGTGGACAGGAACTCTTCATTTGGTGTCAGTGGTGGCTCTGTAGCAGGCCCCTCCAGTAGCAATCTGTCCATGGCCACTGCAGCTGCTCTCATCTGGGCAGATGAAATCATGTCTTTGGCCTTATGATGCACCTGATCATATGTCCTGCTCTGGCCACCAAAGGCATTTATATCAGCCACTGTTGGTCAGATCTGCATTCTTCCAGACATATCCCAGGTTCCTCTCTCAAGCAGGAAGGCAGCATGTTGCCTAAATGCTTGGACAATTACTTCATTCTCAGGATCACTGAAGGGGAGTTTGCAGGGATTGGGATGCCTGGGTGCCATAGTCCTAGATGACATAAAACACAAAAGAAGGATAATACACATAAGTATCATGTAAAACTCCTGCTTAGATATAACACATAAAATTCATTTTTCAATATTACCTGCTGGAGAAAGAAAAACAGTCAAGATTTTCAAATTAAAAAAGGGATTTATGTGGATGTAACAAGTCTGGATCTAAAACAAGGCGAGTAATAATAGCGAAACAAACCTCTGTGCAAACAATTTTGTTTGTGCCAACAAAGAAATGGAATTTGGCTCCCCCATCCCCAGAACAACAGGCAAATTACACATTTTTCTAACAAACAAAAAAAGGAATAAAACATCAGTGAACTGCTGTAAGTGCTATCAAATAAATTGTCACCAAAACGTGTACACATTTACCACAGAACATTCACTTTTTTGCAATTGACTGTCAACTTTAACTGTGACCATCACTCCTGTAGAGGTGTCTATGAGCCATCCTAGAAGGCTAAAACCCATGTGTCATTGACAATATAGGACATTTACATCTCACTGAAATAACAATAGAAGACTGTAAAGAGAAACAGTTATAACATTAGCACTTGTGATGAAAGTTAATAAGGCTGTGCATCTGAGAAAGTAAAATGCCCTGACAAAAATGCCTATGCCATATCAGTAAACTTCTAAGACATGCATACAGATAAAAGCAGCATTTGCTAATGCATATATAAACATGTTTCTAATTTACATCTGAGCATATCCAGTATATAACTGAAAAATGCAATCATACCTTATCAGAATCCAGTAGACTTCTGTACATATAAACCCAAAGTTACAGCAGTTTTCTTCTGTGTTATCCACATAAACAAGTCTCCTCACTTTCATGTTCCCTGGTTACATGGTTCCTTTTTTATAGTGTAGACGCAGAGCTGTGAGCATGGAAAAGATGCAAATGAGATGTAAACTCTTTAGAATGGCTGAATCCCAAATTCTTGGCTCTGTATAGCAGATATAAACATAGTGCAGGCATTCCCTCAGTATTTGTTGCTAATGAATTGTAACTGTGAATGATTACTGTTAGAGAGAAAGATAACACAATAGCAGTTCCGACTCCCTAACCTCTAGTAGGTGTATCAGCCAGGTTAGACTTACAACATGAAGAAGTAATTGTGTCAAGGTTTTAAATGGAAGTAAGCAGCACACATTTTACAGTTTCTGTTCAATAACACCCAACCTCCCCTGTGTTTGTTGTCAACTGTATATTATTGCCATTTAATATCCTCGCACATTTAAGGACAATGATACAAAATGCCTTACAGACTGCATGTCTCAGATTACTGGCCAGATAAGAGAAGAAGTAACATACACAGAGAGGTAAGGCAGAGCTACATTTCTGCAAGCAATAGTCATAAATGGTTGTGCGATCACTCATTGCACTACATCTGAAATCAATACATGCACAAATAACTCAGAAGTGTACAACTGTCATATGTTTTGTTAATACTGTGGGTGATGTTGCAGATGCTTGTATGCACAATGATTTTCATTTTCTGCTGCAAAGCTGTTTCAGTGGCAAAGTTGGATAAGACACCCTTACTCTATTTTGAAGGTTCAAATCCTAACCTATGTAAGAATATTTCATATGTACACCATCAATTTTGTAGTATTGTTTATTTAATAGATTTCTTTATTCCATTTTTTCTAATTTTCTTTCTTTTTTTGCCAGTATTTGCTTGGTGCATGGCTTAGCACAAACAGGGGAAGTGGAGAAACACACTAAATGTTATGTAAAGTACTATTCTGATGAGCAATACATCAACTATACCTGTGAATCCCTTGTGTGTAGCACATCTGCTAAACATGTTAACCTACCTAGTATGCATTATTAGTAGAACAGTGTTCAAGTCCCACCATTGTCTATGAAGTCTGAAACCTAATAAACACTGGTCACAAGGTTAAAACAAGTTTAACTTTGTTATCTTTTTTGTGCAAAGCTTAACGTCATGCAAACCTGGACTAGCAGACAGAACACCTGCAGACAGGATGTAGACATGTCAAAAAGGATACATTGCTGCATTTCTTGCTTTCCATCTTGCAACACCACTTAGCAATGTTGAACAGCAGTTAACAACCTTCCCCAATACCTGCAGATCTAGAACACCTGCAGAGAGGAAGTAGCCAGTCAACAATTTCAAAATGGATACATTCTCTTAATTTTATTGGGCACCAGGCACACACAGTAAGTGGCATTGTGTCATGGTTAACACACAGAAGTTAATAATGAATCGCTAACTATGCAACTATTATTTAACTATTCCTGTGGCAGCAGGTGTAAGGGTAGGGCTGTAATGCAGATGGTCCTGGGTTATACTATAGGAAGTTCAACATATTTTTACTGTTATTACAGTTCAATTTAAAGTAATGAACAGGAAAATATCCAAGTGTTATTTCAATATTCCTGTGGCAACATTTGTAAGTATAGGGCTGCCATGCACATGATCCTGGGTTCTAATACAGGAAATTCCAGACATTTTTACTGTTGTTCCATTTCAGTTTCTATTACATATCACTTATAACAATTTAAACATAATTAAAAATAACAATAACTATGCATAGCAGTGGAGCTCATATGAATTATATGTATGAGGATAAGGCACACTTACTGTGTTTTGAAAGTTCAGATGTATGACTGAGGGTGTACTGATCAACATGTTTCTGTAATCATAATTATGTTCTCTGGCCTTAGATGGTATTCAGACTTTAATAAGACTCATGCCCATATGGATGTATAAATCAGGACATTGTGAAGTGACACTCATATATGATTAATCCATCATTCTGTCATGTGTATTTATATGTAAATAATGAGTATGTCTGAGAAGCACATCTTCTGTGGCAAGGGTGAAAAAATGACAACTGTGGACGAAAATGTTTTGCCCCTTATGCATAGGTTTGAATCTCACATTGTAAATATTAATTTTATCAGTGTGTAAAGCCAGGCAAAAATGTGTCAGGTCATAACTTATACATATCTTTATAGTTAAATCACTTAACAGTTATAGCAGCAACCAACCCTCAAACTAATGCCAACTATCATTTTAACCTCATGACTTTCCTGCCTGACTGGCACTGTTGCTCTCTACTTAACATCACTCAAGTGTGGTTGACATAATTGCTTGAGATTGTACACTACCAGTAAACATGATAACATGCATTGGCAGAAAATCATTATTTGTTATTGCAGTGTTTTCTGGTTAGACTTGTCTGGTGTTAGAGGGGAAGGTGCCCAATTTTGGGCACAGAGGTGGGGTGTTCAGGAGTCCAGAATCTTTACTGGACTCCTGGTAAAGTGCCACAGCCAAAGGCTTTTGCAGGGGGACTATACCAGCTCCCAGTACAAATCTGTGGCTTGGAATAGTCTGCCAAGACTGTCTCCAGTGTGACTGACATTCCATGCACTGGATGACAGTGTCTGCACCACTTTAATGACCTAAAAAAGTGCAAGAGGGATACACTCAACCAGTGACTGGATGAGTTGAGAACTAGTAACATCCCACAGTTGTAAGTATGCTAATAAAGAGAATTTATAGTAGATAGAAAGCTAAGTATAGGCAAGACTAGTATGCATAATGCTCTTCTGTTATCTTCTTTTCTTTTCACAGCTAATGAGAAATCAGTGCAAATAGACAAGCCCATGGTAAGCATCTAGAGAGACTGAGGGAAGCAAGTGCTGTGTATGCAGCACAAGAGAAGTGTTACTGTACCTTTTAAATTTAATAAAGAAATGTATTTTCTATACAGTATTAGCAACGTAAGTATGCATATCCTAACTGCAAAAGCAAGTATGCATGCGTCAGTCTGTAGCACAAACCAACTTTAGGAGTCACATGTAAGACTGTAGTCAGACATTGTGGGTTCAAATACCACAAGTAGCAAGTATAAAGTAATGCAATCCTTTAATAATATTACATAAATTCAGTTCTACACAAGTGGCATAAATGCCCTGCTGTTAACTTTAATCTATATAATTGGACCAAGCATAAGTACAATATCTGCACATTGCAAGGATTACTTTGTGCAATCTATAATTATAGTTTGTAGTTTATGTCACATATGATGGTACTAATTTTATCTCTTTTTTCTCTCACCCACAATCCTTATCTCTTTGTTTTTCTATTATGTGTCATCAAAATGTTTCCATGTCATTTATTTCTAATAAATCACTAAATGCTATACACCACAGGGAGGTCGGCCAACCCCAATGGCTCAGCCGGCACACACTCTAGCAGCTCTGGCACCAACGCCCAGCACAGCTGGGACCCAACCTAGCAGTACTGTCTCTGCTACCCCTGCACTACCTGTGCCCTCAGGTAGCACTACCCTGGCAGTTGGTGCTGTGGTACCCTCCAGGAGTACTGGCAGAGGTGGAGATTTTATCATCTGTCAGGAGATGCCAGGGTTGGTGCATAGGGTTGCGCACAGTACCATTGGTGCATGCCTACACCAGATGAAGAGGCTGCCCTCCCTTATGGTCCATAGGAGGAAGAGACGTCAAACACTCCAGCAGCCAGCAGAGTAAGGGGACATTAATGACAGTCCTGTGGGTGTGGACTAGATTCTCACTGTCTCCATCTTTGATAGGCATGGGCTTATATTGTCCCCTCCCTAACCTCAATCATGTTGTCCTCCAACTTTTTGTGTCCCTCACTGTCCCTGTGTCTTGTCTTGTTTGTCCTGTTTGCATCTGCTTTTTCACCTGCCCAATCAACCTGACTCAGAAATACCAATGTCCTTTCCCAGCGTTCCTGTCTTACTGACGTAAAAAAAAAAAAAAGGCCACCTGTCCCACAAGATATATTGTCCCATACATAGCTCTCCACTTTACACATGTGTCCTTTTGACATACTTGATTTGGTCTGATTGGCTATACAACATGATTGCATTGTTGCCATCCCCTCTTTGTGGAGGTGACAGTCCAAATTAGGGTAATATTTTGTACATATTTTCATTTTACACTGTTGAAACAATGGGTAGCTATGGTTCTTTACTACCTCCCTCCTACACATTCCTATATTGCTTTCCAGTTCTTCTTCCCCCTGCTTGCCTCTATTTCAAAACTTTCCTATTTACCTCATTTAACACCTTTAATCTGGTCACAAATAGAATCACACACAAGTAACAAAAAAAAAGCAATGAAGTCCTTCACTTTTTGGCCTCTATTTTAAAGCAGAGTTTGACATCACTCACTAATGCCAAGTGATGGTGAATGGCTCTTTAATGGTGAGGTACCTCCATGCAATGCTGCTTAACCATGCTGTGCTAAGGTAACACAAAGTAACACACAGTGAATGCAGTATAGAGAATTATTTTATTGCCTTCTAAATACTCATTTAAAACTATGACATATACCTGGATTCACAGGTTCATAGGTTCATAGGTAGGTACTTGGCTATCAGCCCTAGGGCCTATACAAGCCTAGCCAAAAAGGTACCCTGGCTTTCGCCACCCAAGAAAATTATTTTCCTGTACCCCTGTCGAGCAGAGCCACAGAGTTGATCCCTGGGGTGAATTTCCTATTTCCCATCCAATCATCAAGATTTTTCTTGGAGTGCTAATGAGGAGCTTTGTTTGATATAGATAGGTAGTTTGTTCCAGAGTATGGGAAGCCTCTGGGACAGAAATCTATCCTTCCAGCATATTCTGCTTATTGTGGTGACAAGGTTTAGGTCCCTAGAGCATGTAGCTCAGAGGGATTGGGATTTCTTTAAGTGGAGCATGTCCAACAGCTCTGAGTTTGACATAGCTTTGTATGTTAGGCAGATATCGCCTCTGAGTAGGTGATATGCGATGGAATAAAGCTGGAGTTTTTTGAGACGGTCTGCATAGGGCATATGTTTGAGGCCAGTAATCTTCTTTGTGAGGTACTTCTGCGGCCTTTCCAGTTGTTGTAGATGTCTTGTGAGGTACATACCAAAAGGGGCGTTATACTCTATAATGGGTCTAATGAGCGACGAGTAGTGGGGAACAATGACCTCTTTTTTTCCTGGATGAGAAACCTTTTGTGATGAGGTGTGCCATGTAGAAGGATTTCCTGACTACTGTGGCGATGTTATTATCAAAGGTGAGACTACTGTCCACCTGTGTCCCAAGGTCTCTTATCACACTTCTGGTGTTAAGTAGATCTACCACCTATGTGGTAGGTCATGGGTACATAGTTTTTACCAAAGAGGATGACAATGCAGTTTTTGGCATTGAGCTTGAGGCCATGGCTTTAACACCAGGCATCTGTCCCAGTGAGGCCGTTTGTAGGATGTTGACATCATTAGGAGTTTCAGTTATGGCTCCTAGTTTGCAGTCATCTACGAACTTCATTAGCCAAAGACCTTCTGTGTTAGCCTGTACTTCAGAAAAGTAGATACTAAACAGGAGAGGACCCAGGACTGAACCCTGTGGTACTCCACTTGTCACTGGTCTGAAAGTCGGATTTGGAGTCTGCTACTTTCACAGTGGGGGTTCTGTCAGTGAGCCAATTGGCAACCCATCTTGTGACATAGGGATTTATACCTAGTTTAGTGAGTTTATCTATAATTCCAGAGTGGGGGATGGTGTCAAAATCCTTGGCGAGATCTAGATAGGCTGTGTGAACCACCTTACTCTTGTCTACAGCTTTGGTGATTGCTTCAAAGAAGTCAATCAAGTTTAGGAGACATGATCAGCCTTTTACAAACCGAACTGGGTGGGCTCCAGAGTTTGGAAATTACCAGTGTCTTTGTTTATAAGTTCCATGATGATACGTTTCATGGCCTTGCAGACCAGGCTTGTTAGGCTAATGGGGCAGTAGTTCCTGGGGTTTGTGGTGGCTCCCCCTTTGTCGAGTGGGATAACTATTGCTGTGCACCATTCAGTGGGCACAAAGTCTGAGGTGAGACTATGATTGAACATGGTGCTTAGGTGGGGTGTCAGTTCATTCTGTAGTTCATGTAGGACACAGCCTGGGATGTTGTCAGGTCCCATGGATGCTGTGTTCTTGGCTTTGGAGAGTGTGTTTTTTACCTGTTCAGCCATGATTACAGGAACTTTGCCTTCTTCCGATATAGATATGGGCCCTTTAGGGGGTGGGGGGTAAAGTTAGCACTGAACCTATCTGGCAGGATGTTGGCAGTATCAATTGATTCTGTATATTTTCTGCCATTGTGCTGTAACTCAGAGCAGATCTGAGTGTTGCCATTGAGATTCTTGACATAGCTATAGAATGCTTTGTGGTTGTCTTTAGAATCAGTGACAATTTTGTTTTCATAACTAGCTTTGGAGGATTTTATGAGGGATGTCAGCTTCTTACTGAGGCTGACCAGGGAATTCTTCCAGTCATGGGATTTTACTTTTTTTTTGCAATAGTTTCTTTCTACTGTTGTAGAGTTTGTTTATGGCAGGGGACCACCAGATTGGCTTGCTTTTTTTTGGAGGATAAGCATCTTGGTTCTGTTAGGGATAGCACAATCCATGCACTCGTGTAAGTGCTTTTAAAGTGCATTTGTGTAGGATTCAGCAGTCATACCTCTATTTTTACCACTTCTGTCTTAAGAAGCATGAAGTTGGCTTTGGAGAAATTTTTTACAGTGGTTTCCCTAATGGGGGGGGGGGGGGGGTTGGGCCAGGTTGTGGATGTCTAGGCTGATTAGCTTGTGGTTGGATCTGACCAATGAGGAATTAACCTCTGTTGTGGAACACTGGTCGTAATCACCAGGTCTAGGATATTGCTGCCCCTGGTGGGGGTGTGGATAAGTTGATCCAAGGTGTTGGAATTTATGAATTCCAGAAAATGTTGAGCAAAAGAGCTGGCACATGAGTAGTTTTCCCAGTTAGTGGTGGGGTAGTTGAAATCACCCATTATTAGGGTGTTGGGTTATACCCTAATATTTTCCAGTGTATCAAGAAATGAAGAGTGGGAATCCTGAGACATAGTGGGGGATCTGTAGCAAGTTACAATTTGGATTATTGCGGTCTTGCTTAGAGTTAGTTGCACTTAGATAATCTTGGATGCATTATGCTGAGCAACTAGCCTGGAGGTGTGGATATCCTTAATTAATATGGACACGCCTCCACCTTTAGTGTTTCGGTCCAGGTTAGGTGGCCAAAAGGTGTGGTATGAATTATAGCCTGGTAATGCAGGGGTGTTCTCTGGAGTCTTGAACCAGGTCTCTGCCACTGCACAGATGTTGATGTTCTCCATTTTAAGGAGTGCCTGGAGTGAATGCATTTTGAGGTTCAGACTTCTACCATTGAGTAGCATTACCCTGAGATTTTGCTTGCTTGTACCTGTTACAGTGGTGAATTTGTCATTTGATCCTTTGCCTAAAAAAGGCACAATAGGGGTGGCAAGAGCCTTAACCAGTATCCAGAATCCCAAAGGTGACAGGTGCAGGCCATCTCTGTCAAAGCATTGTGGTCTGTCGATCATGTCATCCCAGACAGACAGATACTGGATCCCCTTAGAATGACACCAAAAGCTTAGCCAATTGTTGAAGTCATTCATTTTGTCCTTGTACTGTGGTATCATTCTCGGTGATGGCAGGATGCTACTCAGGACTAGGGTCATACCTGCCTGGGCTACAAACCCTATATTATCTGTGTTCCAAAATAAATGTGTCAATGCATTTATACCTGTTGCCACAAAGTCATATAAGCAGCAGGTGTATTTCATACACTCATTACTGAGAACTCTCATACTATTATCATTGAAGCTGACATTTGCTTGTCACTTAACTATGCACAAACAGAGAAAGCAGTATTAATGTGTATCTTGCATGTGCAAACACTTTGGCATCAATTGCGCAAACTAGCTGCTTGGCGGTGTGCTAAGTAAAGTGGACAATAGCATTGTTTACTGTCTATTTAGTTTTCATCCCATGAAAGTATATTTAAAAAGAAAAACAAAAGGAAGGCAATATCTAAGAAAATAACACATATTTACAATGCAGTCATCTGTTACTTTCCCCCATGCACTGCAACCTTGGCCTCTCAGTACTTGTTCACAAATATATTAACTACACTATGGAAATAAATAACAAATGCTGTCATATATACTGTCAATCATCCTTTCTAGTATAGATGATGAACAGGTGGAGTAGTTCATTTATATGCTTTATTACATAGAAACACATCAGGATGGATAGCAGCATTACAAAATATAAACAAACTGATTAACTGACAAACTACCCAGACATACAGGCTTACATCTCAATAGCTTACTACAAAATGGCAGTCAGGTTCCCATTTATACACTTGTGCAAGCCCCTAGAAAGCTTCTTAAAGGCATACATATATATTGATCTACATCCTCCCTCTTAAGTAGATTGGTCTCAATGAAATGACATTGGAATAAGACATGCAATAATACTTACATCAGAAACAAACAGAATGTTTATGTTCTAGTTGCTGTGTGTCTGTAACATGGTCTGGAAATGCAACCTGATCTAGTAATATAATAATCGGGTCTATATTAGAACATCGAAGTTTCATAACTTCAAATGTTCTAAGATCGACCCCTATTCAGCGAAAGCTGAAAACATCGAACATACAGAACGTCAAATTTTTTCCTAGGGAAAAAATTATCTGTTCCAAAACACATACACACAACACAAGCACACCAAACAAACAGGAATCCACACACATACACCTAAAGTCTTACACCTAATCCTACACTAAACTATACACACACCACTAACTATCCACTTACCTTAACTCAAACCCTAACCCTGAGGTCTGTCACTATCGCACACTCACCTCACCCGCACCCTAACCTTAATTCACCTACCCTGCCCTAGCCCTCACATCCACACAATCACACACTTACCTGACCCGCGCCTTAACCCTAACTCACCTAACCCGCCCTAACCCTCACGTCCACACAATCGCACACATACCTAACCCACGCCCTAACCCTAACTCACCTAACCCGCCATAACCCTCACGTCTACACAATCGCACACATACCTAACATGCACCTTAACCCTAACTAACCTAACCCGCACTCAATCGCACACTTACCTGAACCTGACCCATAACTTTTCACCACAGCACTGAAAATACTGAAGCAACAGAAACGGACAACTGAATTCTTTCCCTAGGAAAAAAATTGGTTTTCTGTTGCTTCGATATTTTCAGCTTTCACTGAATAGGGGTCAATATTAGAACATTCGAAGTTTTAAAACTTCAATGTTCTAATATAGACCCTAATAATCAGATCTGGGTTTTGCAACTGGAACAGTCTTTGGTGAACAATTCATAACAGTAACTTCAGGATTCATCTGAGGAGCAGGGATATTTACTGGAATGTCCTCTAGAACTGGAATGCTGGATAACTCAATCTGAGATAAAGAGTCTTTCTCACAGGCTAGGTGCTGTGGTATAGGCTCAGACACCGGCATCAAATGTTTCTGATTCCACCTAAACTCTACTCCTTGTGATGCCACAATGTATGAGCTCAGCTCTGGGCATACACTTTTCATGACTCCAATCTGATCAAAACTTTTACACATTTCCATTTGCACTGTCTCTCCTTCACATAATGGATTGAGTGGTTTGCCGGACTTATCATAATATTTTTGGCTTTACCACTTCTTTAACAGATGGGCTTTCACTGATCTGTTATTCTTAGCACTTGGAACTAGTAAACTACTGCTGACTGTTAATGTGGTTTTGGTTTGTCTCGACAGAAGTCTCTGTGCAGGTGAACCAAGATGTTTATCATGAGGAATATTTGTGAGATTAAAGAGATTCAGGAAAACATCACTATTATCTCATTTTGACTTCTCTAGTAACTGTTTTGCACTTTGAACTGTATGTTCAGCCAAACCATTTGACTGTGGGTACTCAGGACTACTCATAACATGGATAAAGTCCCACTCTTCGGCAAATCTTTTGAAGTGCTGGCTAGTACACTGTGTACCATTGTCAGAAATAACTTTGTGCAGACTTGACCACGGTAGTCCAGGAATCTGCTGAAGTGGTTTCTTCTGTTGACGTGGCTTTGTACTATTACATACAGAACAAGATATATGTGCTCTGTCAATGTCTTGTGATATAAAAGGCCAAAATACTAGTCCCCTCACCCTTCTTTTGGTTGAGTCAGTTCCTGGGTGGCCACTATGCAAAATAGCAATATACTCTGATTGTAAGGACTTTGCAACAATGCCTTTTGGACCTTTCATATTGATCCCATTGTCAGACAAAATTTCATCTGTATAAGGAAAATAAGGTTGCATGTCTTGAGGTAAACTTAATTGGTTTAATGGCCATCCTTAACTGATAAAGTGGTTGAGCTTCTGTAGAACAGGATCTGAGGCTGTATTACTTCTAAGCTCATCAAGACATATGGAAGAAAAATTTCTCACTTCCATGATTTCAAAATCCAGTTTCTCATTTTCATGCTGTTCAGTGGTATTGTTTGCCTTTTGTATAGACAAGATTGAAATTATGCTTCTGCAATCTCAACATCATACATTGCAATATGGCTGGAGCTGTATGCATAGGCTTTCTCAAAATAGTGACTAGAGGTTGGTGATCTGTTTCAATCTGGATAGGTCTACCATAAATATAATCATGGAACTTCAAACATGCAAACACAATTGCTAAGAGCTCTTTCTCTATCTGAGCATACTGCATTTCAGTTTGAGTTATAGTTCTGGATATATAGGCAACAGGTTGACCCTCTCAAAGAATAACTGCACTAAGACCACATTATGAAGCATCACGGGAAAGAGTAACTGGTTTGTGAACATCATAGTATCTGAGAGTTGATGGACTGGAAATTCTCTCTTTCAGGACATAAAATGATATTTGGTGCTGTTCTGACCATGACCAGGATACAACTTTGCATGTCAGCTCCCTAAGCAGTGCTGCTAGTTGACTGAAGTCTGTAATGAACTTGCCTAGATAGTTAACCATGCCAAGAAAATGTTGAAGGTCTTGAATATTGTCTGAAGCTGGCATCTCAAGAATAGCTGTTTAGAAGGGTCTGGTCATAAGTCTGAACTGGTTACCAGATGACCATCATAAGTAACTTCTTGTAACCTGAATTTGCAGTTCTGAGGATTCAGTCTAAGGTTCACTTGACATGCTCTTTCCAGAACTTTCCTGAGGTTTCTGTCATGCTCAGCTTCACCATTGCCTTCCACTGGAATATCATCTATTATAATAACACATGGATACCCAGAAAAGATTTGCTCCATTGCATGCTGAAAGACTTCACTGGCAGAATTTATGCCAAGTGGCATTCTCAGAACTCTGTACCTGCCAAAAGAATTACCGAACATAGTTGACAATGAGGATTTCTTGTCAAGCAAAATTTGCCAAAATGAACTCTTTGATCTTAGACAGAAAAAACAGTGGCATTTGGCATCAGTGCTACAACTTTTTCAACTGTATGCATTGGATGATGAGGTCTTTTCAGTGCTTTGTTCAAATCACATGGATCAGTACATGCTCTGATATCATTTGATCTTTTCTTATGAACTATCACCATGGAAGATACCCATTCAGTTGGTTTGTCAACTAGACAAATTACACCTTGGTGCACCATTTTATCTAGCTCAGCTTTGACTCTGTTCTGCATAGCTACTGGAACTTCTGGGCTGGCCTAACAACTTGGCTAACGTGGGTCTAACTTCATGGAGTACACAACTGGAAGCTTGCCTAATTTGTCTTCAAAAATATCAGCATATGTAGCGAAAATATACTGGGAAAAATTAGAACAGTGGTCTTTTAAGCTAACATGATGGACTTCCTTGTTAAATGAAAGCAGTCCCATTTTCAAACTGTCTCTGAGCCCTAATAATGACTGTACATGCCTCTTGACCACATAAAATAACAAGTCGTAGCTTCTTCCAGAAGAGCAACATGAAAGTACTACTGAGCCCTCCATTTGAGTCTCTTCACTACCGGAGACAACAAGCTTCACACACTTTGCCAAATCAAGCTTCTCACCAACACATACTCTAGCAAATGTTTCTGCAAACATAACATTGCATTTTGAACCTTTATCAACTTTGAACTCTATGGGTTTTCCATTTATCCAAACAATACAAAATACTTAATTCTTTGCCCATAAATCTACTGCATTGACCATTTCATGAAACACTGACACACCATCAACATAAAAAATAGGGTCACAGCTTTCTAATTGATCAACTTCTTTCTTCCAATGTTTCCCTTTTATAAAAGAATGTATGCCTTTTGATTTACAAAACTTTGTGAAATGATCGCACTTATTACATCTGTGACATTACTGACCGAAAGCTTAACATTTTTCCCTTTTTAGGCTCATGACTTCCATCACAAGTATGACAGTTTGCTACAAAACTGGGTGGAGGCCCATTCTTTGAGTTTGCTGACTCACTCTTATGCTTCACTGAGACTGTGCATTCTCTGGAATTTGCCAGAAAGATACGGGGTTTCCCAGGGAGTGTTACAGGAGCTGCAGCAGTCCCCATGTGCTTGGGGCTGTTTCTTTTAACCACATGCTGCATACTATTAACATTGGCCTTAGAAGTTACTCGAAGCATGCACCTCTCATTTGTAAGCATGTTTGTGTGCTTTTCTGTAAGCTCATACATATGACAAATCTCAATGGTCTTATTCAAAGTTAAATCACTGTCATGAAGCAAAATCTTTCTCACAGCATCTTTAATACCACACACATCTGTCTTTATTAAATTCATCCCTTAAATCAACAAATCTGCACATTTTAGCTTTGTTTCTTAAGTCAGTTATATATGCTGCAAAAGTTTCATCATGTTTTTGATCTCTTGTATAAAACAAGTGCCTTTCCATTGCAGCATTTGTTTGGGGGTTACACAGTTCTCTAAATTTATGTTTTAAGCACTAAGGATCATCCCTTGACTCAGCCTGTACAACTATATGATGGTTTTCCCCCTCTCCTGCAAAGAGAGCAGATGCATACACAAATAATTGACTTCAACAATTGGCTAAGTTTCTGGTGTCATTCTAAGGTGATCCAGTATCTGTCTGCATGGGAAGACATGTTTGAAAGACCTTGATGCTTTGCCAGAGATGGCCTGCATCTGTCTCCTCTGGAATTCCGGGGACTGGCTAAGGCTTTTGCCACCCCCATAGTGCCTTTTTTAGGCAGTGTTCCAAAGACCAAATTTCCACTGTAACAGCTATAAACAAATTGAATCTGAGGGCCATGCTGTTCAATGCTAGAAGTCTAAATCTCAATATGCACTCACTCAAAGTGCTTTTTATAATGGAGAACATCAACATTTGTGCTGTAATGGAGACCTGGTTTAAAGCAGTAGAAAGCACCCATGTGCTTCCAGGCTACAACTCATTCCACACCTTTCAGCCCCAAAACATGTCCGAAAGCTCTAAAGGTGGTAGTGTCTTCATATTCATAAAGGATCTGTGCACCCCCTGCAAAGGTGACCACCTTGAAAAACTTCTCCAAAGATGACTTTGGGCTCCTAAAGATAGAGGTGGCTAACTTCACGGCACCCATGCCAGTGGAAAATAGCTGCATGACTGCCGAATCATACACCAATGCACTGTACGAATATGTACATAAATGTATGGAACTAGCCATACCCAAAAGATCCAAGACATTCTCCTCCAAAAAAAAGGAAGCCAATCTGTTGGTCTCCAACCATCAATAAACTCTACAATAGAAGGAAGAAACTGTTATTGAAAAAGGTGAAGTCCCAAGACTGGAAAAAACTCCCTTATTAGCCTCAACAAAAAGTTGAGATCCCTTATCAAATCCTCTAAACCCAGCTATGAAGACAGAATTGCAGCAGACACTAAAAACAACCACAAACCTTTCTATAGTTATATCAAGAACTTCCATGGGAATATCCAGATTCTGAGTTATTACACAATGGTACCTCCTATACTGAGCCAACAGATATTGCCAACATACTGGCTGACAGACTCAGTGCTAACACTCTTCCCTCCAAAGGCCCAATCACAATACCAGAAGAATGCCAGGTACCCAGTGTGACGATTGGGGAGAGATGGGCGAAGGTTGCCAGCCTAGTCAAATAGAATTTGATATATAATTCTGGCATTTGTAAATAAATGTAAAATACAGGCATGCTTTCTTGAGTGTAAAAGAATGCTGTGAAATGTGGAACTGCAAAATATGTGACAACATTGCACTCTACTGGCCCAGTGAAGCATATTGTGACCCTTTCATGTTAGAATTCAGCTCCAGTGCATCTGGATGAAGGTTTCATGCCCATTGTTTTAAGGCTAAAGTTTATGACCAGAATTTAGATGTGGAATGTGCTTTATTGCTCTAGTTTCTGTTAGAGTATACATGTGAAATGACTTATACTGTTTTAAGTTTCTGAGCAAGTGTTAGATTGCCTGAGAACTTCAGACTAAGTGTCAAAAATGATGTAATTTGGGAGGGCCTTAGAGACATGTTTGTTAGTAATGTTTAAATACTATTTCTCACAAGAGACTAAGAGTATTTTGATCTTGGATATCTAACTCAGCACTCTGCCTAAGCTCACATATAAGTTTTAGCACTGTGATTTCTTGTAGGAATAGTTAAAGCTAGTATAGATTAATTAGGTATTTTTCTTTGAAATCAGACCTGTCCTACTATAGTATTTTAAGTTTCTGTGTGATCTCGGAACTCTTAGATATCTCTATGATGTAGTAGTTTTCTCTTGTGTTTTAATTATTTATTATTAAATATTTTTAAAACATTCTACCTGTGGCTGGTTTATGTAGAGAGAAATTATGCTTTAGAGTGCATTATATATTTATAGAGTTTACTGTCTAAGTCCTTCCAATAAGCCTAGACTGAATAGTCACATTACCAATTGGATAATAATATTGCACAGTAATAATTGGACACCCTTTTAAGGGCCTTTTAGTAGCTGATAATATTAGCTCGGCGGTGACAGGGATTACTACTGTATGGTCTGGGTAAAGGGGCACATCTGGATTATCTGTGTCAGCCTTTCCCAGGAGTGTCTGTGAAGTTGTATAAATACTTATCTCAAAGTGTGTGTGAATTGTGTCAGCTACTTGGGCAGGGACACAAAGCCCTGGTTGGACATAGAGGGTACTGGAGGTTTTAGCTTGCCCAGCTAGGCTGAGACTTGGACCCTATAGCTGTGCTAGTGAGGAGTCTTATTACAGATCTGGTGAGCAAGGGAGCAACCAGCCCCAGACTGACTGTGATCTCTGTGTGCACTTAAGGGTAATTGTACTTTACTGTGTGTATTAGTTATCCTCTCTCTCTTCTATGAGATGACCTCCCTGGTGTTAGTGGTGAGGATTGAGGCTCCTTGATTGCTGGGCCAGGGCACGGTCATCACACCCAGCATTGTCTAAGGCCAAGAATACAGTATCCATAGGACCTGTGTTTTACATGAACTACAAAATGAACTGGCACCACATTTGTGTGCACTGTTCAGTCACAGCCTTGCCTCAGGCTTTGTACCTACTGAATGGCACACTGCTAAATTCATCTCTCTCCATAAAGGGGGAGCGACTGCAGACTCAGGGAATTATTGCCCCATTAGCTTGATGAGTCCGAGATGTAAAGCTGTGGAGTGCTTCATCATGGACCTGATTAACAAGGATATAGGTAATCTCCAAACTCTAGACCCCATGCAGTTTGGCTTTGTTAAAAGGAGATCCTGCCTGCTTAACCTGGTTGACTTCTTTGAGTCAGTCACCAAGGCTGTGGATGAGGGTAAGGCAGTGCATACAGCCTACCTCGATCTGGCCAAGGCCTTTGATACCATTCCTCACTCTGGAATTATTGATAAACTCACCAAACTAGGCATCAATCCCTATATCACTAGTAGGGCTGCAAAATGGTTCACAGACAGGACCCACAGAGTGAAAGTAGCAGATTCCAAGTCAGACTGCCAACCAGTCACGAGTGGAGCCCCACAGGGATTGGTCCTGGGTCCTTTCCTGTTTGGCATCTACTTCTCAGAAGTCCAGGCCAACACAAAGGGACTCTGGCTGACCAAGTTTGCAGATGACTGCAAGCTGGGAGCCAACATTAACTCCCCAAGTGATGCAGACATCCTACAGAAAGGCCTCACTGAGACCAATGACTGGTGTAGGAGACATGGCTTACGCTTAACACCAAAAAATGCGTTATCATTCCCTTTGGTAAAAACTCAGTTCCCACTAATTACCACATCGATGGGAGCCCACTGAACACTGAAGGTGTTATAAGAGATCTGGGCACCCAAGTTGATAGCAACCTTTTCTTCGACTACCACATTGCCGCTGTGGTCAGAAAGTCCTTCTATGTGGCACATCTCATAACCAAGGGTTTTGCATCCAGGAAGAAAGAGGTCATCATCTCTCTCTACTCATAACTCATTAGACCAATCATCGAGTATAATGCCTCATTTGGCATGTACCTCACCAGACACCTGCAACAATTGTGGAGGCCATAGAAGTACCTCACGAAGAGGATCTTAGGCCTTAAACACATGTCTTACATAGACAGACTCAAGAAACTTCAGTTAATATCTGTCTCTTATTGTCTACTTAGAGGTGATCTCTGACTTACAAAGCCATGTCTGACCCAGCCCGGCTAGAAATGCTACACCTAAAGAAATCCCAATCCCTCCGCACCACACACTCCAGAGACCTCAACCTCATTACCACAATCAACAGAACATGCTAGAGGAACAGGTTCATTACCCAGAGACTGCCCATACTCTGGAATAGGCTTCCTATTCAAGTCAGGCAGAGTGCCTCACTGGCCCTCTTCAAGAGAAATTTCAACAAATGAATGGGTAACAGAAGGTTCACCCCGGGGATCACTCCAGTGGCTCTACTGGATAGAGGCCCTGGGAGCTAACGTCAGGTGGTACGATGCCAAGGCACTTTTATGGGCTAGACTTGTAAGGGCTCCAGGGCCATTAGCCTAGTACATACCTATGAACCTATAAACCAATGAATGCTTTCCTTCTATGACTTCTGAACCAGCTAAATAAATGCCTTTGTATGGTCGTCTTTAACAGAAAATACAGCCTGTATGAAAATATTGTATTCTTGTTCTAACACCCTCCAGTTTTCTGCAATATTATTGTCAAACACAAGTGGTGTGGGTCTGCAAAAACCTTCTACCATGCCCACAGATTATAGTATAACACAAACCGCACTTGTAATAACATTAAAATGCACAGTAAGCTCTTCAAAATACCGTACTTTATAAAATATACTTGCAATGGCTTTATTTTGCAAAATAACTGTTCTGTAATACTCCACAAACATGTGAACACTTCATATACTTCTGACAACTTGAATAGCTTTGATTAATATGAAAAAGAAGTGCTGAGTGAAAAAATTGCGGTTGTTCCCTTATTTTATTTGTTTCCCTTATTTTATTCATTTTATGCAATTCAGACTTTATTTCAAACATTTTCTGTAGTTATCCGAATATTTCTATTAACGTCTCAGTTTCGGATATTTCTGTTACTTAGAAATTCGTTTAGAGCTTTCTGAATGCCTTGTTTCATATTTTGTGAATAAGAAATAGTTTGAACAAGTTCTAATACATGAAATTTGTTTCTGACCTGTTTTGTGAGTTATACATGCAGTAGGGATGATTCATTCCTCTATATTCTCCCACCTTTAACTGAGTGCCATCTTGGTGTGGAATCTCGTTGTCTGGATCCCATTCTGAAACCATGTCACTTGTCCCTCTCTAGTACAGATGAAGAACAGGTATGGTAGTTTGCTTATATGCTTTATTACATAGAAACAGATCAGGATGGATAGCAGCATTACAAAATATAAACAAAGTAGGGTTGATGCTCTGTAGTATTTATCCACTTGCCAAGCCCAAGAAAAGCTCTCTTAGGCATACATCATTATATATCATATATATACATATATATCTATAATTATAATACACATTCAGATTTTCCAGTACTTGTAATAATGACACCACCTGTCATGCATTAGTTTGTAATGTTGTTTGTTTCTTAAAGTGTACACATTAACACAGCATGCATCAAATGTTACACATTCATCAATCAATCTGGACACACACAACTTTTTAATCTTAACAGCTGGACATGGCTAGCTATTCATTTCATGCATTTCTCTCAAACATCCACTGCTGATGTCATCCACTATAAATTGACCTACAGCCTTGTAAACATTAGACTTGTGCTGTGGTGCTTGCATAAACCACTGAGTTCTTTAGTACTAGATAGGTAGGGTTCTAATCTCACTTGCTGTGTTTGGGTGTGTATGTGTAACTTCCGCAAAACAAATATGAATCCCACACTGACTTTCAAAAAAACAGGGTTTTGCACTGTTACACATGGGCTATACATCCATTTCATGCAGGTCTCCAAACTCTTGCATCTCACCAGTTCTGATGATGTCATGTAGCATAAGACTACCTAAAGCCATGCTAATGTCAGACTTAAGTGTGGAACATGTGTTAAGTACTATAATCTGTATTGTATATGAATATATAGGTAGGGTTCTAATCTCACAGCACACCATCTGGTGTGTGTGTGTGTGTGTGTGTGTGTGTCTGTGTGTGTGTGTGTGTGTGTGTGTGTGTGTGTGTGTGTGTGTGTGTGTGTGTGTGTGTGTGTGTGTGTGTGTGTGTGTGTGTGTGTGTGCGTGTGTGTATGTGTTTGTGTCTGAGTGTGCATGTGTTTGTTTGTGCATTTGCTTGACATTAGAGAGAGCATTGTACACCAGCATGTTGGACACTGCTATTATCATCCTCTAACCAGACACTGTTGATGCCATCACTTATAAAGTGCTGTCCAATGTTCTCCAAGTCAGACTTGTGCTGTGGTGATTGCATTAAATATGGAGGTCTCTAGTCAGTTTAGTTAGATAGGTAAGGGTTCTGTTCTCACTGCAGTCAACTTGTGAGTGTGTGAGTGTGTGTGTGTGTGTGTGTGTGTGTGTGTGTGTGTGTGTGTGTGTGTGTGTGTGTGTGTAAGTGTCTGTTTGTCTAGGCAGAACAGCATAATTGTGTATCCTGTAATCACCACTGCAATCCCATGTAGTACCAATATTTCTACAGTTGGCTATGCTTACACATCCATTTCATGCAAGCCTCTCAACTTCTTCTCTCAAACATCCATTGATGATGTCTGTGATGTCCCTGCACTAACCCAGTAATCAAGGAGCCTCAATCCTCACCACTAGCACCAGTGAGGGATGTGCACATTGGGAGAATGACAAGTACACACACAGTAAAGTACAATTTCCCTTAAGAGCACACAGAGATCACAGTCAGTCTGGGGCTGGTTTCCCACTCTTTCTGCAGATCCCCAATAAGACTCCCCATTGGCACAGCTATAGAGTGGAGTCCTTAGCCAGGGTTCCAAGCCAAGCCCTCCAAGCACTCTCTCTGTCCAACCAGTGCTTTGTGTCCATGGCCAAGTAGCTCACACACACACACACACACACACACACACACACACACACACACACACACACACACACACAAACACACACCTGGCACAGGTTTACTAGCTATGCCCCCCTTCTGCCAAGAACATAAGGTAGTTAGCACTGCCACCAGAACCCCTACTTATCGGCTACTATAAGGGCCTTCCCAAAGGGTGACCAATTCTACTGTGTAATGCTACTGTTATCCAAACGGTAAGTGTGATCAGAACGTTTAAGTCTATTCAAGAGTGGTCTGTACAGTATCACCAAATGCATATGCAAGTACTTTAAGAACTTAAATATCTCTAACAAACAAGCTACAATTAAAAGGCTTAAAGGTATTTAATAATAAATAGAAAAAGAACAAGACGATACTTATTAACTCAACACAGTGACAGCAGAGTTCAGAATCACAGGAACTACTTTAAACCAACATTGCAGGACAGTCTCACATAAATACAGAAAACATCTAGACTGATCTTACTATATTCCTATCTATCTCTAAGAGAAATACTATGATCTAAGTCTTACTTACAGAGCAAGGCAAATACAAATGAGAAGTGCTGAGGATGGATGTGTTTAGATCCAAGACAAGATAAAAAATGCAGTGACTTTCTCTCTGAGGTAGTTCTTAAATTAATAATGCACATTACTGCTGGGTTAGCTAGATGACATCACTATTTGACACTTGCCTCTAGTTCCCAGACTAAACAGATACTTAAAATTTAGCATCTCTGTGTCAAAAGTACTTATCTCATAGAAGCTGACACTTATCTCTTAGAAGCTTGCCTGGAACTGGAAGTCGTAAAACAGTTACATACTTTGACCTTTGAAACCTGTAATTATTTCTGTTACCAGACAATAGAAATAATTTTGAGCTGCAGACATTCTGTCTTCTAGCTGTGGTAAACACAATCGTAAAACTCTTTACTTGTCAACTTATTTTCTTAGTGTTTTGCAAGTTAACTCTGTTCTTTTCCAGTAGGGTACACTGTGGTTACATTCTTGAAGCTCAGCACATAACATGCAGTTTTCTTGCATTTGTAGGACAAGCATACAAGTCATATTACTATTCACAGATTACATATAATTATTTACAAAATTCCAGCTAGCTGGGCTGGCAGCATCTCAGTTTATCACATTTCTTCACCCCACGAGAACTCAAGCTAGTTTTTCAAGTGACCTTTGAGAAATGTTACTTGACAGGGTTGAGACTATCTGGGAATATCTTACCCCATTCCTTGTCTTGAGAGCCCATCTGCACTGGCATTGCTAACCCCACTACGGTGCTGCACTGTCATATCATATGCTTGCAACCCTAGGCTCCATCTTAGTAACTTGGCATTTTGCTAGCTGGCTCATTGTAACCATGTTAAGAGATTGTGGTTTGTAACTACAGTGAATTTTCTTCCATACAGATAAGGCTGAAGTTTCTGCAGCACCCACACTATGGCTAGACATTCCTTTTCTACAGCTGCATAGTATTCCTGCCTGGGTTGGAACCCTCTGAATAACTCAGGCTAAGTACACCCCCCACCCCATGGTTTGAAGCATCCACCTGCACAACAAATTCTTTGCTGTAATCTGGACTGGCTAACACAGGGGGTCATCGCCAAGCTTCTTTAAGATTCTGGAATGCCTCCACATGCTGGGGCCCACACTACCTTATCTGGTCTGTTTTTCCTTGTCAGATGTGTGAGGGTAGCAGCTATGGTAGTATAATTGGGGAAAAGCTTTCTGTAGTACCCTGCTGTCGCTAAAAATGCCCTCACCTGCTTTTTGGTAACAGGTGCAGGCCATACCTGAATGAGTTCTACTTTGGCTGATTCTGGCATGATCTTACCACTGTCCACTCTATGTCCCAGGTAGGAGACCTTTTCCATACCCACCTGACATTTGCTGGGCTTAATGGTCAACCCTACCCTCTGTAGTCTGCCCAGCACCTCCCTGACATGCTAAAGGTACTCTTGCCAGAAATGGCTGTAGATGGTAATACCATCAAGGTAAGCAAGGGTAAACTCTCTTGCTCCTGCTAGGATATGTTCTACCAGTCTCTGGAAAGTTGCTGGGGCATTTTGCACCCCAAAGGGCATCTTTGTGAACTCATACAAGCTAAAAGGAGTCACAAAGACTGACCTCTCTATAGCACTGGGAGTCAAGGGCACCTGCCAGTAACCCTTAGTAAGATAATTAGTGGTAGGTTACTTAGCCTCACCCAGCTGCTCTAGGGCTTCACCTGTCCTAGGCATGGGGTAAGCATCTGAATCTGTGTGACTATTTCATTTCCTGTAGTCCACACAGAACCTGGTATTGCCATCCTTCTTTGGTACCAGCAGCACTGAAGAGGCCTAGGGACTGCTGAACTCCTGAATTACCCCTACTTCCAACATTTCCTGTATCTCCTCCCTCAGAGTCTGTTTGACTCTCTCACGCACCTTATAAGGGGCCTGCTTAATAGGCTTTTGGGTTCCTGTATCCACATGGTGCTGCACCAGGTGGGTGAACCCTGGTTTCCCAGTGAACATGTCCCCAACCTCCTGTAACCCTGCTCGGATTTCTCGAACCTGGGTAGGAGATAGCTGCTGGGACATTGCTACCCCTTCCACTGAAGTGTCAGTCCGAGCCTCACTGAGGAGATCAGTCACCAGATCTCCCTCAGACTCCTCCTGCAATCCACTGCAAATAATCAGCACAAGGGCCTCCCTGTTATGGTAAGGTTTCATCATGTTAACATGGTACAATCTGAGCCCCTGCCTCCTGCCTAGCAGTTGCACCATGTAGTGAACATCACTGACTTTCCTTACCACCTTGTAGGGTTCCTCCCAAGCTGTCTGCAGCTTATTGTGTCTGACAGGAATGAGAATCATTACCCGCTGCCCTACAGCATACTCTCTAGCTCGTGCATCCCTGTCATATCGGGCCTTTTTCTGCTGTTGTGCTTCTGCCAGTTTCCACTGGGCCAAGCCCATGAGTTCCCTGATCCTTGTCTTGAAGTTTAGGAAGTATGCAACAACAGACTCCTTGTGAGATTCACACTCACTTCCCACTCATCTCAAATCAAATATAGAGGTCCCCTCACCCTATGCCCATACAACAACTGAAAGGGTGAAAAACCTGTGGATTCTTGGGGAACCTCTCTGTAAGCAAACAACAGATGGGGCAAATATTTGTCCCAATCCCTCTTAAACTGGTCTGTAAATGCCCACAGCATGGCCTTGAGTGTAGCATTTAACCTCTCAACAAGACCATTAGTCTGGAGATGGTAGGCAGTGGTCTTTATGTGCTTCAACCCACAGTACTTCCACAGACAAGCCATCAGTTCTGACATGAAATTGGAACCTCTGTCAGTCAGTATTCCTTATGGGAAACCTACCCTGCTGAAAATCTCAAACAAAGCATTTGCTACCTTTTCTGCCTTAATGGAGGACAGTGCCACTGCCTCAGGGTATGTGGTAGTATAATCTACTACCAGTATGATATACTTTTCCCTGTGGAACTTGGGGTACTCAGAGGCCCCACAATATCCATAGCTACCCTCTGAAATGCCTCTTCAATCACAGGCAAAAGCATCAAAGGAGCTTTCACCTTGTCTCCTGCCTTGCCTACCTTTTGGCACTGCTCACAGTTCCTGAAGTACCCTGTTACATCTCTGGAAATCCCAGGCCAATAGAAGTTCTGCATAATACATCTCTTTGTAGTTTTTATGCCCATATGGCCTGCAAAGGGAATATCATGGGCTATGGCTAGAAGTGCCAGAGAGTAGGCTCTGGGCACTACTAGCTGCTGTATTCTCTCACCCTCTATCCCTCACTCAGGGGTCCACTCTCTATACAATAACTTTGCCGCAGTATACAGATTCCCATTTCCCTTGAAAATCAGGTGCCTCCCTAGCTACCTCCCTCAGGCCTTGTAATGTAAGGTTTGAGAGCTGATCCTGTCTCAACCATCTCTTTGTAACCCTTCCCAGCTTCCCTTCCACAGGAAGTCTGGTATCCTCTGACAGAGGTGCCTCACTGTCAGCCTGGGTACAACTACTCACCTCTGCCCTTGCAGTCACTCTGTCCAAGGGAACATCAGTACCCACAAGCAGCTGTGGGTCACCTTCAGTCTCACTGCTACAGGGTAGCTCCCTCTCTGAAATAACCACCTCACCAGTTCTGGCTGCAAGTGTACAGTCTGTCTGGGTCTCCCAGATGATTGTCTCCAAGTCTGACTGCGTGTAACTGCATGAACACATGGTACTGCATTATCAGAATCATTCCCTATCAGGACATCTGCAGGGATATCCTCAAACACACCTATTTGCTTGCTTCCTTTTTTACCTTTCTAGTCAATGTGAACCCTATCCAAAGGTATTTGGAATGGGGTCCATCCAAAAGCTCTGACTGGAGTAGACTGCCCAAGCAAGTTGTGCTCCTCTGTAACCATTGCAGGTTTCACAATGGTTAGGTAGGAGGCTGTGTCTGTCTTAGCCATTGTCTCTTTCCCATTCACTAAGATAGGATATAACCTCTTGTGGTAGTTTGGTACACTTGTTGTCTCAAGACAACCTACTGTTGACATTTTGTCATTCCCACTTACTGGCTCTCCCACCTTTTTTCCCAACCTTGCCTGCGTGGACATCTATATGCTACATGACCCCACCGGTTGCATTTAAAACATTTAACCCTAGGTCCTGGATGTGTACCTGGACTAGTGGCTTCCCCTGCTACTGGTAGATTCTGTTGGGGCAGTCTGGGCTGCCCACCATGGGTTCTCTTAGACCCATGAGCAGCACAGGGTGTCCCTTTCCTGTGCAGGGATGCCCTGCTTGCTAGGTATAAGTCTCCCTTCTTCCCCAACTCATCTACAGTACGGCATTGTCTATCAGCTAACCAGATTCTCATGTCCTGAGGCAAAGTGCTAAGGGCTTGTTCCCTCACCAAAAGGTCTGCCAGCCCTTCAAAAGTGGTGACCTGACATACACTCACCCATCTATGAAAATAAGTGCTTAGTTCAGCAACATATTAACACACACACTTTCATCTGCCTTGCGTCTATGCTCACAAAACTTTTTCATATAAGCTTCAGGTGTTAACTTAAAACATCTAGCAAACAGTTTTTTACAACTTTATAATTTAAACAGTCATTATCAGGCACTTTGGAAAGAAGAGTTACCATGGAGTAAGGGGGTCAGGTACCATACCCTGGAGCCCTTGGTTAACATTAGAATGTTTGCATACCCTTTCAGACATATGAATGAAACTATGAAAATGATCCCCCCTCTGTAAATTGTGTAAGACATGTACTGATCTTTGCTGCTTCTGGGGTTCAGTTACACTCTTCCCCATTACCTCCATGACTCTGGTGAAGAGTCAGCATCTCCTTTTATGTTTCTGCCTCTTCTTCTCCTCAGCTTCCAGGCATAGCAGTTTCTCATTCTCCTCAGCCTGCAGACATCTCAGTTTCTCTGCTGCTTCTATTTCCAAATGCTTGGCCTCCAATTCAAGTTTCTTTAACTCCAGATGGATTTTTAAGTCCTCTGTGGAAAGGTTGAGCTGTCCATACTCTTAGAGTTGTACATCTCCAAGGCCAGTCTGATCATCCTCCTGGTTGCTATTCTCTGATGCAGCTGTGACTAAAGCTGCAATCATGTCTGTGTTAGTCAGGTTGGCATGCACCAGTCTCTTAGCCTGGCACATCTCAGTCAACTGGCCCCTTGTTAGCTTGCCATACTCCTCTGCTGTCATGCTTGCCTGCTTTCCCTGACTAACTAAGCTAACAAAAGAAATAAAACAATTGTGATATGAACTCTGAATGTTCACTGAGAGGCTGATTAAGAGTACAAACACCTTTAGTGATCACTGTACACAAGCTACAGGAATTCAATATCCACACCACCAATTAATATGTGATGTGGCTATCTCACCACTATCAGCCAATTAATATGTGATGTGGCTATCCCACCACTGCCAAACAATTAATATGTGATGCCCCTGCACTGGCCCAGTAATCAAGGAGCCTCAATCCTCACCACTAGCACCAGTGAGGGGCGTGCACATTGGAAGGATGACAAGTGCACAACAGTAAAGTACAATTTCCCTTAAGATCAAACAGAGATCACAGTTAGCCTGGGGCTGTTTTTTCCCTCTTTCTCCAGATCTCCAGTAAGACTCCCCACTGGCACAGAGTGGAGTCCTTAGCCAGGGTTCCAAGCCAAGTAGTCCCAACACTCTCTCTATCCAACCAGTGCTTTGTGTCCCTGCCCAAGTAGCTAACACACACACACACACACACACACACACACACACACACACACACACACACACACACACACACACACACACACACACACACACACACACACACACACACACACACACACTTTTAGATTTTATTTATACACAAAAACACACTTGGGGAAGGCTGGCACAGGTTTACTAGCTATGCCCCCTTCTGCCCAGACCATAAGGTAGTTAGCACTGCCACCAGAACCTCTACTTATCAGCTACTCTAAGGCCCTTCCAAAAGGGTGACCAATTCTACTGTGTAATGCTACTATTATCCAAATGGTAAGTGTAACCAGAACTTTTAAGTCTATTCAAGAGTGGCCTGTACCATATCACCAAATACATATGCAAGTACCCTAAGAACTTAAATATCTCTAACAAACCAGCCACAATTAAAAGGTTTAAATGTATTTAATAATAAATAAAAGAACAAGACAAAACTTATTAACTCAACACAGTGACAACAGAGTTCAGAATCACAGGAAATACTTTAAAACAACATTGCAGGACAGTCTCACATAAATACAGAAAACATCTAGACTGATCTCACTATATTCCTATCTATCTCAAAGAGAAATACTATGATCTAAGTCTTATTACAGAGTAAGGTAAATACAGATGAGAAGTGCTGAAGATGGATGTGTTCAGATCCAAGGCAAGATAAAAAAAATGCAGTGACTTTCTCTCTGTGATAGTTCTTAAATTAATAATACACATTACTGCTGGGTTAGCTAGATGACATCACTATTTGACACCTGACTCTAGTTCCCAGGCTAAACAGATACCTAAAATTTAGCATCTCTGTGTCAAAAATACTTATCTCGTAGAAGATGATACTTATCTCTTAGAAACTTGCTTGGAACTGGAAGTCATAAAACCGTTACACACTTCGACCTTTGAAACCTGTAATTATTTCTGTTACCAAACAATAGAAATAATTTCTAGCTGCAGACATTCTGTCTTCTAGCTGTGGTAAACACAGTCGTAAAACTATTTACTTGTCAACTTATTTTCTTAGAGTTTTGCAAGTTTACTCTGTTCTTTTCCAGTAGGGTACACTGTGGTTACATTCTTGAAGCTCAGCACATAACTTACAGTTTTCTTACATTTGTAGGATGAGCATACAAATCATATTACTATTCACAGATGACAGAATTATTTACACAATTCTAGCTAGCTGGGCTGGCAGCGTCACATTTTTATATAAATCATTTTAATATGTTCAAGTGACATATAATTATTTACAAAATTCCAGCTAGCTGGGCTGGCAGCATCTCAGTTTGTCACAATGTCATCCACTATAAGTCGTCCTGCAGCCTTGTAAAAGTCAGGCTTGTTCTGATGCACTTGTGTAAAGTACTGACCAGCCACAATTAAAAGGTTTAAATGTATTTAATAATAAATAAAAGAACAAGACAAAACTTATTAACTCTAGCCGGTGTAGTTAGATAGGTAGGGGTTCTGTTCTCACTGCAGTCATCTGGTGTGTGTGTGTGTGTGTGTGTGTGTGTGTGTGTGTGTATGTGTGTGTGTGTGTGTGTGTGTGTGTGTGTGTGTGTGTGTGTGTGTGTGTGTGTGTGTGTGTGTGTGTGTGTGTGTGTGTTTGTGCACTTGCTTATTTTACACCAGCATGTCAGAAACTGCTATTACCATCTTTCTGTCAAAAGACTCTGCTGATGTCATCAGCTATAGCTGTGTCTCAAGCTTGTTCTGTTAATCTCACTGGCTAGGTGAAGAATCCTGGAGTGAGTGACTCTTGTGCCATTATATTTGTAAATGTGAAGCATTTCCATCAGGGCAGGGTCCAGGACTGGCCTATAGGCCAGGCACAAGTCACCTCATCCTGTATAATACAGAGTACATTGACATGGCTTCCAGTCTGTCCATGTCCATCATGGCATGGTTTTTAGTCCCTGTATTTTCTTGTTGAGAAACCCTGTGGTCTCTCCAGCTACTGCAGGTATCTAGTGAGGTACATGCAAAAGGGAACATTGTACTCTATTAGTGTTCTGATGAATTTTGAGTACAGTGGTGTTAATAACATCCTCACACCTGGATATGATAGCCAGACATATGAGGTGCACAACATAGAAGGCTTTCCTTACAGCTGCGGAAACCTGGTTGAAGTTCAAATTGCTATCTACCTGTGTTCCCAAGTGTTACACCACTGGGTTTGACCTTGGGAAGAGGGGGTTGTCAATGCTGTGATTAACAGTGAATTCCACTTTGCAGAAGGCAAATATAATGATACATGTTTGTGTTTCTTTGTAGATCGTGTGGCTTTGGCACCAATTATTTGTCTGTGTTAGCCCCTCCTGCAATATGTAAACATCATTGGTGGATTCACTGATTGCACCAATATGCAATCATCAGCAAACTTTGTAAATCAAAAGCCATATATTTTAGCCTGGACATCCAATAAATATATTCCAAACAGTAAAGGGGCCAGCACACATCCTTGTGGATGCCATTGGTGATAGTTCTACTGAGCCAATTGGTTAACCATCTACCACTGTTAGGGTTAATCCCAGATGGAAGAGTTTATCAATGATACCTGAGTGAAGGATTGTGTTAATACCCTTGGCCAGATCAACATAAGTGGTATGCACTGTCTTACCTTCATCCAGCCCTTTGGTGACTTTGTCAAAGAAGTCTACTATGCTTAATAAGCATGATTTATCCTTAACAAAGCCAGATTGGGTTGGGTCTAGAGTCTGAAGGTCACCTATGTCCTTGTTGATAAGGTCCATGATGATTCCTTCAATGTCCTTGTAGATAAGACTGGTTAGACTTATAGGTCCATATTTCCCAGGGTTGGTTCATGGCCCACCTTTGTGCAAGGAGATTACTGCTGCTGCTTTCTACTACACTAGAACCAAGCCAGTTCTCAGGCTATGGTGACAGAGGATGGTACTTTGGTCTGCCTGGTCCTGTTGTAGATTGCTTAGTAAGTGATGCATATAATACTTAAAATAGCTGTTTGATAACATTGATGGCATGGATTACATTTGTGACAGTGTGGACTGTGCCATATATATGCCATGCACACCTGTCAACTAGCCTGGATTGTTTATGTGACATAGAGGTATAGCAGTGTCTCTCCTAACACCTCCAACAGATGTGACAGTGTCAGGATGGTGAACTTGATTACCCTCATAAATTGCTGACATCTCATAATACTTGCACAAGTGTGTTCATGCAGAAGCATCTATGATCACTCACAATCACATATGTTATGTCAGAGACATGGGACTGCTGGTGGTATTATTAAGTCCGTGATTGTGTATGCTTCAGTTTACTGTTGTCAATAAGCCTGCAACTATGTGTCTCACTTGGTGGAGACCTCTGCTAACATTACAGTCATATTCAGACAACTCTTTTTGCACAGCTTCGGAATATGCAGCTAACCCCTATTGTAGATAACATCCCTGATAGATGTCCTCTCCATTATACATGTCAGGATTCTCATATCACAAGGCCATCTTCTTCATTGTTGTCACTTTGCGTGACAATCACATAATATACATTTATACTGTGCAGTCCGCACTGTACCATGTCAATATGTGATTAGTGTTCCTGCTACAAATGTCTTCCATTTTCATACTCTCCTTTGCTGTACATTATGACGTTTCACCTGTCCTCTTTCCCTGTGCTCATTCCTACAATTCATCTGTGTGTCCCTGTTCAATACACACACTTCCCCTGACTGTTTATTTTAAATGGCAGTCTATGTACAGTTATGGATCGTTTATACAACGTTTGTACAGAATTCATGAAATGAGATTCCACAATACTCTACACTGTATCCACCATCCTGTAAAGCATTTGGACTATTTACATTGCTATATTATCAACCCTGGTAATCATTGTGGCATTCTGAGCAATCCCGCAGACCTAGTTTGCCTATAAGTAAACAGGTGTATGGCTGCTGCTATACATGTTGCTTTACATGGCTTCCTGGCTGGCAACACTGTTGCTAGCCATAAAACCCCACTTGTTTATGTTGAAATGTGGTGCACTGCATGAATATGTAACTAGTGCTGCTGCTCACTGTGCAAACATGTAAACTCCATTTAGGCTTTGCGCAAATACTGCACAGAGTTTATTGAATCCCCAGGCATTTCTTAAATTCTTTGTTTTCTCCTAGACTGAACAACATTTATAGTCAATTAATTTTTGTTTTAAGCAAACTCACCACTCTATCCAGGAAGGATAAGCAAACCTCAGCCTAACATGATCTTTCCAAACCATCTGAAAAATAAATTTTTATTCCATAATGTATAAAACTATATTCAAGTATTTTGAATTTGTACTTGTTTTGTATGTAAGCAGTATCAAAACATCATGTTTCTAAAATTCTCCAAAGAACCTTTTGATCAGAAAAAATGTCCTATTATTCCATCCAAAATATAATCAATCCTAGAAGAAATATATTTCATTAATGTGTAGCACTATCATGTAAAGAAAATGCTTTCAAACATTCATGGATAGGTATATCATCTTCTAACATCTTTGCTTTCTGTTTTCTTTCAGTTAATAATATTGCATTGAAATGCCCCCATATGATGTAGAAACTTTTATGTAACCACATCTCTATTTTTTCCACAACCATTTCTGTTTAACAGGCATGGTATATGCATTTATACTAAACAGCCTCCCCATATTCTATTTATAATCTAAATCAACAC
Organism: Protopterus annectens; assembly: GCF_019279795.1. Taxonomy (NCBI): domain Eukaryota; kingdom Metazoa; phylum Chordata; order Ceratodontiformes; family Protopteridae; genus Protopterus; species Protopterus annectens. Next base: position 640,641,290 of record NC_056746.1, on the reverse strand, counting down.
ATCTAGCTCTTCCTTGGTCTGTCACATTAAACTGTAATACTTTCATTTATTTATTTATTTGCAGTTGGTTTACCAGGATAGTCCATTGGGCCAAAATGAACCCGTTTTCAATGGAGTCCTGGGGAGAAAAGCTCCAAAAACAAACAAACTAGGTACATACAGTAGATTACTAATGATAATTATACAAATGTAAAAGATACAAGCATTTAATTTCAAAAGTTCAGGAAACATTTAAAACAATACAGACTAGTGATGAAACCTGGAGGTGTTATAGGCTGTGAAAAGTAATATTGCATAGTGATACAGAGTAGTTATTATGTAAGAAACATAAGCTTTAAAAGGTGCAGTGAAATACATTCTTTGCAGATACCATGGGAATAATAATGTGAGTTATGGGAATTAATAAGGAAAAATTGCTGGAGTAACATGAGAGCGAAAGGAAGATGAAAATTGCCATATTAGTTATGAGGGGTGGGGGCAAGAGCATTCCCACTGGGACACTAGATGTACATGAAGAGATTTTTTGAACATATAATGGTTAGAGGTGGTGCGAATGGATGGTGGTAGTGAGTTCCAAAGACGTGCTAGGTTGTAGGATAGTATGTTTTTGCCTGGGGGACGAGTTGGTTTGTGCACTTCTAATAGGTTTTGATTGTTTGACCTTAAAACTCTATCAGGTAGGTGCATCTTTAAGGCAGAAGACAGGGAGGGACAGAGAGAGGGGTTGAAAATGAGCTTGTGGGCAAGAGTTAGCTGAGTATAGCTGAGATGATTGGGTAGTTCTAGCCATTTAAGTTTTTGGAGAGAGGAACAGTGGTGGGTGGAGGACCTATGGCTGTTAGCGAACTTGGCGATTTTGTTGTAGCAAGAGGAAAATTGTTTTTTTAGAGAGGACTGAAGATTAGTTAGGAGTGGTGCTCCATAGAGAAGGGAGGGGATAAGAAAGGAAGTAGAGAGAGTGATTTTAGAGGTGCTTGTAAGGTACTGATTTTGTCGGTAGAGCATACCTAGTTTTTGATGGGTTTTTTTGATATTTAATTGTAGATGGGAGTTGAAATTAAGCTGGCTATCAATTTGGACCCCAAGTAACTTGGCTTCTGACACCAGTTCCAGAAGTGAGTTATTTTGACTAGTAATCAAGAATGTGTTTATATCGAAAGGAGTAACTTTAGAGGGGGTAAATACCATTAGTTTAGTTTTGGAAGCATTGAGTGCTAGGTGGTTTATTTTCATCCATTGCTCAGTGATTAAAAAAGCTTCTTGTGTAAGCTTTAGGAGCATAGGGGTAGATGTGGCAGAGCAGATAATGGTAGAATCATCTGCATATTGGATGATATTTGAGAATGGAATAGATTTGCGGAAATCATTTATAAATATATTGAAAAGAAGGGGACCTAGTATGGAGCCTTGGGGAACTCCGGTGGGGGTACTAAGAAAAGAGGAGGTTGCCTTTTTCCATTTTACTGCTTGGTATCTATTGGATAAGTAGATGGAGAACCAGTTCAAAGAGGAGGGAGATAGGTTAAGTTTTGAGAGTTTAGTTAAGAGCAGGCTGTGTGAGATAGTGTCAAAGGCCTTAGAGAGGTCAAGTAGTAGGGTAGAAACAATTTGGCCAGAGTCACAAGCTTTATTTACAGTTTCAGGAAAGGAGAGGGGGGCTGTCATGGTGCTATGATTTGGTCTGAATCCATGTTGTGTGGGAGTTAGAAGGTTATTATCTAAGAGATGTGGTAAGAGTTGAAGTTGGACACACTTTTCTAGAAGTTTAGAAATGGGGGACAGGATAGCAATGGGTCGGAAGTTGTTGACATTGCAATTGTTGACACCTTTATGCAGAGGTATGATAAAGGCTTGTTTCCAGATTTGGGGTACTGTACATTCTTGGATGGAGCGGTTGATTAGAATGCTTATGGGATAGGCAATTGCTTCAGCAGCTATGCTTAGAAAGTAAGAAGGGATGTTATCAGGTGCGTTAGTGCATGGCTTCAATTTCTGAAGGAGTTTCTTTATAGTAGAAGTAGGTATCGGTTTTAATGAGAATAGAGGTGAGTGGGGAGAGGGAGTATTAGAGGGTGGTGAAGATGATGTGGAAGTTAGAGTAGGAGAAGAGGTGGAGGATAGAGAGTTAGTAGATGGGAATGAGGGAGGAGCAGCAGTGCAGGGTAGATTGCTGGCAGGGGAGGGTGGGGGTGTATTAGAGAATGAGGTGGAACTAGAGAATGAGGAGGTTAGTTTGCTAAGAAACAATGTGACAACTCCAGAATAGACATTTGCACTGAATGACCAAAATCCTTTACCCCTAGAAATGCTTCATAGGATTCCTGATTTTCATGGATAATCTATGGATTTTTTGTAGAAAACAAACATTACAGTCCAGGGTTTTTTACAATCTATCCATGCCCCATCACCTGGCAGGATTAATCCAGGCATTTACATTAAATGTTAAAAAGTTAATGTCTAACATTTGTTCTTTTCTTTTTTAAACATCTTTATTAAACATGACATTATTTTAAAAAGTGACATTGGTGCATTATAGAGTAACAGAAAACTTTCACAAGAAGAAAGTCCTTGGTGTCATTCTAAGGGAAACCAGTACTTGTCACCTTGGGAGGACATGTTCAGTAGATCATGTTGTTTTGCCAAGGATGGTCTGTGCCTTTCCCCTCTATGCCTTTGAATACTGGCTAAGGCTTTGTCCACACCCACAGTGCCCTTTTTAGGCAATGCCAAATTGATAAACCCACTAACATAGCAAAATCAACTCAAAAGAACCTCAAGGTGTTACTACTAAATACCAGGAGCCTAAATAAAAAACTACACTTCCGCCAAGCCCTCCTTACACTTGAGAATATAGATAATGGTGCAAATACTGAGACATGGCAGAGAGAACCCCGGCAGTGCAAGGTTTCAGTGCCTTCCACACTTTTAGAATGGTAGGTGCACAGAGAAAGGCTAAAGGTTGAGATGTCTCAATATAGATCAGTAACAAGCATACTCTGTGATGATCAAACAGGATGATGTATTGAAGTTCTTCCATGTGCAGATCACCACAGACAAATCCCGTACCATAAGCTAACCAGCTATAGCTCACAATCCATATCCCAAGAAACTCACAATGCATACTTGGACCTACTGGAGACACTTACTCTTCAACCTAACACCATACTCATGGGAGCCTTTAATAACCCCTCTATAGACTGAGTATCCTATATGGCCTCAAATCTCGAGGCACAGAGATTCCTGGACTTTGTAAATATAAACACTCTTGACTAAATAGTGAATATGGCCACTAGAGGCTCCAACATCCTGGATATCATGCTCACAAACATGGAAGAATGCTATACCCCCCACCGTCTTGTCCCCCCAGCAAGGTCTGACCATAAAGTTGTCTCCTCTGAAATCAAAATAACTCTGTAATTCCATTAAAACCTGTAACAGTTAGAAACTATTCCAAGGGAAATTACCTGTTGTTAAGTGATGGTTTGTCAAAATTCAGTGCCACTGCAAACCTCGAGAACACATCAGCCTATGCTGAATTGCTCTCAGGAGCTTTGTATAACCATATCAATTGCTGCATAGAGGCTGCTGTACCTACCAGAAGTAAGCCCAAAACTAGCCCTAGAAAGAAACCACCCTGGTGGCATCCCAGATTAAACAGGATGTTAAATAAAAGGAAGAAATATGGCAAAAATCAGGAGGAGTAATTCCTTTAAAGATAAAAACTCTCTCATCAAAGTAAATAAGCAACTGAGAGGGCTAATTAGGTCAAGCAAAGTCAGGTTTCAGAGTAATATATCCTCTCAGGTGAAAGATAACCATAAGTTCTTCTACAGCTATGTTAGAAACTTCAAGGGCAGCACGCAGCAATGTGTTAAACTGGGGGTTAATGGTGCCACATTCACCAAGCCTGGCGATATAGCAAACCTGTTAGGGGACAGATTCAATTTTCACTCACACTCCCAACCATCCCCCTAATAATACCCTCAAACATAACCCCTCCAACTATAACTAGGGAGCACTAAATCCAAGAACACAGCTTCAATGGGCCCCAGTATCATTTCAGAATACTTACTGAATAGTCTAAAATATGACTTATCAGGACCTCTGGAGTCATTATTTAACTATAGTCTTAAAACAGGCTTTGTGCCACATGAATGAAGAACTACTATGTTCATCCCCTTTCATAAGGGAGGACCTTTAACAGAGCCTGGAAACTACAGATCCATTAGTCTAACTAGTCTTATTTGCAAAGCCATGGAAAGATTTATCATGGAAATGATCAACAAGGACACAGGAGACATCCAGACACTGGATCATCACAGTTTGGCTTTGTCAAATGAAGGTCATACTTACTGAATCTGATGGACTTCTCTGAAAAGGTCACTAAGGCAATGAATGGGGAAAACTGTGCATGCTGCCTACCTAGATCTGGCTAAGGCATATGATACAATACCCCAATTGGGCTTTATCAACAAACATACAGAACTAGTTATAAACTCCTTTATAGCATGCTAGATAGTTTGCTGGCTCACTGATAAGACCCAGGAGGTTAGAATCAGTGAGGCCACCTCCACAAAGATGCTGGTCACCAGCAGAGTCTTCCAGGGCTCTGTACTAGGCCCACTCATCATTGGCATCTACTTAGATGTCAAAGCCAATGTCAAAGGCCTCTGGCTAGCCAAGCTTGCAGATGATTGCAAACTGGGAGCAGTCATTGAATCGCTCCAAGATAACACCCTTCAGGAAGGTCTAATGCTTGTCTCCAAAGCCATGGCTTAAAATCCAGTACCAAGAAATGCATTATAGTACTTTTTGTTAAGTCTGTCACCCCAGGTAACTACATCATCAATACAACACCCTTAAAAGTCCATTCATTAGTCAGGGATTGGGGAACTCATATTGATAATAACCTAGTCTTTGACCAATATGTGCCCAAGGTAGTAAGAAAATTCTTCTGTGCTGCTCAATTTATAAGCAAGGGCATGACATCTAGGTCCAGAGAGGTCATCATACCATTGTACTCAGCCCTCATCAGGCCCATCATAGAGTATAATGCCCCCTTTGTTATGTACCTGACCAGACACGTGCAGAAACTGGAATGTACACAAAGGTTCCTTACAGAAAGAATACAGAGAGTAAACAATGTCCTACACTAATTGCTTCAAGGCTCTGTCTGTTTACTCTGTATCATACAGACTTCTGAGAGGTGATCTTTGCCTGGCATAAAAGGCATCCCTAGACCTTGTTTTGATGAATCATTTGCACATCTGCAAAACAAACAGCATTAGAAGAACTAGATTAAAAGATCTAAATTGTCCTTGAAACATGAACATGACATGCTGGAGAGACAGATATGTTTCTCAGAGAATTCCCATTCTCTGGAACAGGCTCTCAATTCATGTGAAGCAGAGTTCCTCCATATCCCTATTTAAGTGCAATTTGGAACAATGCTTGGGTAATTGGAAATTCACCCCTCGTCTGGCTCCTTTTGTCTGATGGATAGAGTCAGTAAATCACCCCCTATAAATCAAATTTGTGGATAACATTTGTGTTGCATGGTTAGGATTTTAAGGGCCCTAGTGTACACCTATGAACCTATGAAAGCATAATAATATTTCCTTTGTTATTTTTATGCAGTATACATGTGAATAATTTTCATTCACGCCATTACACAACTTGTACAATTCTTACTTTAAATTTCACACTTCCTCCTTCTGAACACCATTCTGCATGACATTTAGAAATTCTGTTATGGTAGATTTAGATTTTGATTTCAATTTTCTAGTAATTGTTTTTTGGTAGCCCATAGCTTTAAACTCGATAGGATTTTACACTGTTTAGGCAATTCAGTTTCCATATCTCAGACCAAAAGCATTATTTCCTTAGTTGCAGTAATTTGCTCCTGTAATCCTATAGGGATTTTTTTTTTAATCTACCAACATTGCATTCTCTCCAAAATCAGTTTCTAGGTACCCCTCTCTTTTCCATCACATCTCCAACAATTCTGCCCACTTGTGGAAAAATTCTAAGATATCTTATTGGTGTTTAAAAATACCTATGCAAACACTTCCGTACAAAAATCTTAAACCTTCTTGATTGTGTTGCATATTTGGGAGATATAGAAATAGCCTCCCATTGTTCCTTTGTATATTGACATTCCATTCCATTCTTATTTCTTCATCTTTTCTGATTTCTTCTGATTGATTTCTTATTGTGCATTATTTTATATACTCTACTGATTATGTCTTTTAACCACAGTATCTGTTCTAGGCTTATCTATAAACTCATCCAGCACATTTCTTTTCATTTAACATTCCCCTATCCCTTTCTGTTTGCCTATACTCTGGTGTCAGTCCCTGGTAGGGAAAACAGTCTCCAACCTGCAGTTCAGTCTTCTGCTTGGCCTCATCCAGTTCTGTGACTTTTGCCCATCTAGTTAATTGCTTTCTATACCTTGATTCCTTTGCTAATTTTCTAATAAATACCAGCTTCCTCTTGCCAACATTTTTTGTCCCTACTTGTGGTCATCCCTATTGGTAAAATCTCCATTCTCCATTCCTGTGCTGGCTTAGTTCACAAAATATTTTCTGCTACTTTGTAAAAGTAATATTCTGTGTAGTTGTATTAGTCTTAATTGCCTGCATCCAAAATCCTACTCTCTCCATATTTTTGAAATTCTCCCATTTCAATATAATATAGCTTTCAATTAAAAACCCATGTTCCTATGAAATGTAACTTCTGTCCCAGTTATTGTATCTTGGAGAATAATATATACATTCTCTCTTGAAGCTCCTACTAGTAATTTGACATCTTACATTCCAAATATACTCATATATTTCTTAAGGAATTTTCTCTCTTTTGTTACATTTTCCCTTCCAGGTCCTTCTGATGCATCTTCACTATCGCATGTCAGGTTCAAGTCTCTACCTATGAATAATATTCCTTGTGGGAAGCTAATAACCTCTCCCATAATTCTTTTAAGCTCCTCAACAGTAGTTTTAGGTTGAATATAAATACATGCCTATGTAATCCTTCTTTCCTACCAATAACCCCTTACTACTACAAATTTACCATTATCTTTCTTTTCCTCCTCTATCATTATTTGTAACACTCTCACAATCAGTATTACCCCCCCCCTTTTCCCTTGTCCCTGACATTTTACTGAATACTGATTCTGAAATCCTTTATTTATGAAATTCACGTGTTAATTTCTGTGTCTCCAGTAATATTGCTATTTACTTCTTTTCCATACCTACAATGCCATTTACATTCCATGAAAGGATTGACAAGGCAGCTATTCTTATAAGATGCTATTACATTTCCATAGTCTACATGACAGTTTTTAATGTACTTTCCAACTTACAACTTGCATGCACAGAATTTTTGTTTCAATAAAACACACACAATATGCTATATACATTTTCAGTATGAGCTTCAAATAGTCAGCTACAACCACAGGCTTTAGTCATTCTAAATTTATGGTTAATCATGCTGAAAACAAATCTTAGAGCCTGTATTGCTTTCTGCACCCACACCGTCCATTCTAGGCCCATGCCAACTTCCCTTTGAGATGTGAAAAATAACTTGTATGCTCTCATTTAATTGATTTTTAGGATTAAGAAAGAGTGTCCTTGCTACCATTAAATGAATAGTGTTTGCATTGCTGTGATTTATACTGAAATGATTAATGCTACTAGAAATGCATTTTCTTGTTTTCCTTTCATTGCATTAGACTTCATTTATTTTTTACTGAACTGCTTGTACTTCTCCTTTAAATACTAATTTTAGTGTTTCCTATACAAATGTCTCGAAATTCTTGGTGTCAATCATTTCCTAATTAATTGCCTGCACCTGTAGATAGTTCATCAGCAATTGCAGAGCTCATCTGATAGATAAAAAAGACCAGTTAATAGTTTTGCAATTACATGACTTAGCCCATCTCAAGTATTGGAAATATCATCTTACATGATTTTACTGTGCACTTCCACCTATATGCATAACACCGGGGGACTACCATAATTCAATACAAACATATTATTAGTTCACTTCTACCCCTCTTATCCATTGTAACCCAACATTATACTGCCTACATCTATTCTGTATCTTGTTACAGTACAAACTCTAGATACATTACAACTAAAAAAATGCTTTCCTACTTTAGCATCACTGGGATTATCAGCATTCACTGAAAATACTGCCCCCGCCTCACATTTAAAGCAAACTGTACAGAACTACTTTACAGTGTAACATGCACTTGAATTCAAGAAATCTATTATATGTATATATATATATATATATATATATATATATATATATATATGTATATATATATATTACTGGATTACAGTTGCATCTTCATTTCCCTCATTCAATTTTAATGAAAGAGTGGGAATTATACTTTAGAGTCCTCACTCCAGTTTATCACAGTGCACAAACTTCCAGTCTTTTTTTCTCTTTCCATTTCTTGCAGAAACACAGCTCAAGTGCAGATTGCATCTTATAGAAATTACACTGCAGTTAATCCATTTATTTCCTACTTTAACATTCTTATGGGTCTTCAACTTCATCATCTTGACCACCCAGCACTGGTCTCTGATTCAAGTCCAAGGTACTTGTGTTTTTCTGTTTAGCTCCTGAGATATTTTTCTGTCACTTAATCATTTTCCTTTGGAACACTATAAAAGATTTTACTAGCAAGTTCTGACTATAGATTGTGCCACTGTTAAAGGAATAAGAAGCAGAATCCCCTTTAACTTGCTGGTTCACGTTTTGCTGGGTAAACTTTTATATGTCCTCCTTCATCTGTTTTACATCCAAACATGTCTTTGTTCCTTCAGAAAAAAAATATTCTTAAGACAGCTTGCTATAACAACTCGAATCTCATACCTGCCTCTTGATATCCTTTGATTGCAGGGATAAGCTTGCATTTATTTTGCCTGATGTACAGTGAATAATCATTTTCCAAAAACATTCTGTTGTCTCCAATTAATAATTCTTCATCCTTCTGCCTCATTTTTGTTAGCAGCAGTCTCTTCTGCTGGCATTATTGCATCTTTACTACGATAGGACTTGTCTGCTTTCTCATGGGTTTGGAGCATACAATAAGTGTGCCCCTTTCAGTTAACAAATCTTGCTGCACAATACCACAACAGTTACTTATTTGTACTTTCATAAAATTAGTGCAGTCTGCTCCTTCTAGTTTTTCTAGTACAGCAGAAAATCTCAGATTTTTGTTGTGTACTCTGTCTTCCAGCTCTGTTTTTTTAAACAGTTCTCCTTGAGAAGTTTCATATTCAATCATTCTTTTCTTCATGTCAGCCTCTGATTTCTGAAGCCTTATTAGCTCATCTCAAGAGCTACTTAAATATTTTATTCTTTCCATCATTTTGTCATTTGATTGTATGTATTTCTACAGTTCTCTTTTCTTTTAAACACGTCAGGATGCATTTGATTTATTTTTTGTAAAATCACTGGAAGCTACCTCACATACTGAAGCTGAAACCTGAATTGCTTTTTGATAAATAGCTGTGGGGCTTTTCCATATAAGAGACTGGGGGGGATTCAGTAAAGCCTACATGCATGAACAGTTTTAGATTCAGTAAACATCATCTCGCAAGCATGGTCATACAGGGAAACTTCTGTATAATGCAAATTTCTGCTTAAGCAGGTGAGTCTTTTGCAAATGAGGTAGGTGGGGCAATCCAACAAGGCAAAAGGCATCCGTGTAGCCTCCGTGTATGTGGTCATAGTGTACATAGAAAACTTCCATGTACAGGAGTCTACACACAGAAGGGGATGTAAATGTCCACAACTATAGACATAACTCCCCTGAAAATAGTAGGTGGCATACATACATGTGCAAAACATACATTGGGGATGTTTGTAAAAGGAAGGGGATATTTAAAATTAATAATAATTTTTTTGAATAATTTTGGCATGTTTGTGCTATGCACCGCATTGGGCAAATATGCTTAACAGAAAAAAAATATTACATCTCTAATGTAGTTTGAACAAATGGATTGTAGGACCCTGCATTGGGTCTGTACAATGGTGCATCCATGCTGTTACCCAGCTTACACAGCTAAGAACCTTGTAGTTTCCAGGCTATCAGCAAGAATATGTATGCAAATGAGGTTTCTTTGTTGAATCTCTGAAAGGAGCAACCGTGTCCACATATCCTATTCGTGTAGGCTCCTACATGGTTTTGATATTCTCACTGTTACTTTTAGGATTTATTAGTGCTTGGTGTGACAGTGATGATTTAGGTATCTGTCAAGGAAAACCAGATGCATTCAATTAATAATATAAACTTTTGTATAAACTATGCTTTGTGACGCTTCGCTCAGCACTGCGCTGTGCACTAAAGTAGGGCCTTTAAATCAGGTCAATTACATCCTAGGCAGGTGAACTGCATCATAATTATCCAATCCCACATGGTGGATCTATGACTGAACTGTACAAAGTATGCATACACCCTGCATTCTGATTTTCCCTCAATACTCTGAACCACTGGAGTACAGACTTGGAAAGTTTAACTGAGATAATGCTAGGGGCTGCTGCAGCTTTCCTACATTTGTATGTGCTAGATACTGAAGTCAGTGCTGCTGGTGCTGCTGACAATAGGCCTAGGCAGAGAAGGAGAAGAGTCTTCAGGCCCAGGGTAACCTTCCAGGAGCTACATAAGCTGGAAATTGTAGAGCACTAAAGGGTGGACAGGGACATACTACAAGAGCTCAGTGAGCACTGCCGGCTTCAACTCAGAGCCAGAATTAGCAAAGAGGAACCCAACCCAGTGGAAACTAAGGTATGTGTAGCCTTTAGGATACTAGCTACAGGTACCTTTCAAAGACCAACTGGGGACATGATGGGGGTGTCACAGGCATCTGCATCTAGGATACTGCACCAATTTCTGGTTGCTATGCTCCCATATGCCAGTGGGCACATATATTTTTCCCTTGACCCTGAGGTGAGGGCAAGTAATATGCAACATTTCTATCATGTAGCACACTACCCTGATGTACTAGATGTACTAGCTGCCATAGATTGCACTCGTACACATCAAGGCACCACCTGGTGTGCAGGGTAGAATCTATGTTAACTGCAAGGGATACCAGTCTGTCGACTGCCAAGTTGTGTGCAATGCCCAGGGGATTATCTTGAATGTGTGGGCTGGCAACTCTGGTAGTTATCACGACTCCCATATCTGGCACACATCACAGCTGTACTGGATGTTTGCTAGGAGGACATCCCACAAGACCATTTACTGGGGGATGCTGGCTACGCCTTGGAACCATGGATGATGACACCCATCAGAAATGTACACACATACCCATGGAAGAATGCTATAATGAGGCACACACACAAACTAGGAACATCATAGAGCATATGTTTGGGCTTCTGATGTCATAGTTCCAGTGCCACGATATATCTGGTGGAGCCCTGCAGTATACTTCAGCTACATGTGCACAGATATTCACAGTATGTGCTATGCTACACAATCTGATCCTGCAGAAACAGATGCAGCAGGATCAGCAAAGGGAAGGAATGCACAGTACCCCCCCATGCCTTGGTAACCACAGTCACAGAAGGACTTGGAGGAGGATCCCACTGCTGATGTCCTTGTAGGCAGATGTAGGCATGTTCAGTATTCCCTGGCTTTGGCTAAGAGAAAATGCATAGCACATTCACTGACAACCTAGGGACCTTAGGACTGACACCTAATTCCTACTCACATACAGATACAAAAATTGATTCCAGCCAACTCATACATCCTCTACCTATCCATATATTGTTTGTGTACTGCTCACATCAGACAGAGTCAGCAGTGAACTACAATTGTGTCAACTATTGCACTTGCAAGGTAAGTCCAGATGCTACACAGTAGTATAGTGGATTGTTATGTTATGTCATTGTAGCTATGGACTGGGTAAATTATGCAGGCAACTATATTGGGCTATTTGGACAGACATTACATCCACATGGGACTACAGACACTCATTCCACTGACATGTCACTATTTGTATTTTGGTAGGCCTCATGCATAGAATATTCATGCAGTCCTACTGCAACAGATTACTGGTAGTTAATTCAAGGGACATGTTAGAAAGTGAAGTTAAATTATAGTCAGTTTGGTGTGTGTCCTAGCAGAACATGGGCTTTTGTTCAGGCACCCCTCAAAACAGCAGTGTCCCCTTGTGACTGCCATATAGATAAGTCATCTATGCTGTATGAGCGTTTCACACAGTTAGTAAGCCACACAGCACCAGAAGAGTAATGTACAATTTTGTACTTACATTATGTGTTAGTTAACTGAGAATAGCAAAGTACATATTTATGCAAGTGATGGTGTGATGAATGAACCCCTGTCTATCAAGCAGCCTCTGTGGCTCAAAAGACTAAGGCAGGTAGCTTGTGTGATGGTGTTCTGGGTTCTAATCTTGAGATAGCTAGATATTTGGCATGTTAAGGTGTAATATATATCATTTTACAGACTGTGTGTGTGTGCTATACTAGTATTAACTTACTGCACATATCACTGACACATTTGTGTCTGTGATACATATCCAAGACCTGTTTAAAAAGTAATAGATAATATTGGATTAGTCAGTATAAGAATTGTAAAGGTTGGCACTTGAAACCATATATCAGCATACATATGTTGAAAATAGATCTAAGTTCCATCTGCAACATGATGTACTATGACAATATAATAACAGCTATGAATGAAGAATTGGGCTGTGATGTAATTTATAAAGATTCAACAGGCCCATACACAAAACACTGATCAATAAACTAGAACAACTAGGTACTGATGCACTCTTGAAAAGATGGATAGCTGCATGGCTTACATATATGACATGGCACAGGTATCATATAGCAGTTGGACAAATGGACTATTTGATTATAGTCAGGGTGTTCCACAGGGCTCTGTCCTAGACCCAGATTTGTTCAGGTATTCTTTTAGACCTAACTGTTTAATTTGAGTTGTAGTACAGTCTGAATGCAGATGACTTGAATTTCGGTACACTGACTACATGTGTTACAGATGGGGCATGTCTGCTAAATAACTTGACTAAACTGACCATTTGGTCACAGAAGTATAATATGCTGATAAATATATCACAAATTAAGCATATGAGATTTGGAAGACATAAATAGAATGGTGAATGTTACATACAGCACACAGTGATTGAGACTGTAGATTCATTTATGGACCTGAGTATATAGGTACATCCAGCTTTGAGTGTTTTTAATCATATCATAATCCCGGCCTGGAGTAGAGCTAGCTGTGGACTAGAGTCAGTTTATGGAACAGTAAGTCTGTGGTGTAAGCAATGCACCGCCCATTTGCGTGATGCTTAGCAATGCACAAACAAGATGAAAATGCCACTGCGCATGCCAATTCACTTAGTTAAGCAGAGCACAAATCCATTGCTCCTCATGTAATTTTGTTTTAAAAAAAAAAAAAAATATATATATATTATATATATATGTGTGTGTGTGTGTGTGTGTGTGTGTGTGTGTGTGTGTGTGTACGTGTGTGTGTGTATATGTTTGTATTTCCCTACATACCCAGATCATGGATAGTAAAGCTGCACTATGACACTTATAATGTTGGATGAAGGACCAAAAGGAAGGGCTCAACATTATATAATGCACTTAAAAATATGTGGAAGTATGTAGAATAGCATGTGTGGCACTTGGAGAACTATTTAGATATCTGAAATTTAAAGTTCTGGCAGTCTTCTCTCACGTCATGTGCAAATGATACCATATATGACAGCAAACCACAATTTCTTGTGAAACACACATATGTATGTGGTACACCTGTGTACTTGCTTCAGACATCTGGACAGTGGTGAATCATACCATGCCTCCCTATTACAGCATGCGGAAACCTTGAAATATATGGCATTGTATATTAATAAGTACATATATTGTCAAACCATATGTTTGTATATATGGCAGAAACAACACCCACTACAGCCCCTTGTGTCTGCTGAATTTCACCACACATACATCAACAACTGAACAAGCTGTGTACTGCATGATGTTGAGTGCACACTCATTGACAGGGCTAATTTAGCTTTGCCACAGGTTTGCCCATCAGAATGCATCAGGCACATATGCCCAAAACAGGTGCTGTTGTTACATGCTACAATACAGTTTTCTGACTGTTAGCCTACTAGCTGGAGATGGCAGTAGGAAGTAATGTGACTCTGCAGGCCTCCCAAGCTGTTCAACACAGGGCTTGTTTATGTTCTCTAGGATTACATCACCTGCAGTTATTTACAAAGTGGACTTGAGCTGTGGCACCTTCATTAAGTACTATGATCTGTAGTGTATAATGCTAGATAGGTAGGGGTTCTAAGCTCATTCCAGCTCACTTAGTGTGTGTGTGTGTGTGTGTGTGTGTGTGTGTGTGTGTGTGTGTGTGTGTGTGTGTGTGTGTGTGTGTGTGTGTATCTCCCCAAAGAGCAAGTGTGCATACCACCCTGACTTTAAAGCTGGCATTCTTTTGCACTTTTTGATGCATGCAGTTGATGCAGGCCTCCAAACTATCATTCTCCACAAGGCCTGCTGATGTCACCTACCATAAGACTTCCTAAAGCCATGTTAATGTCAGATGTCAGCTGTGGTGCATGCAATAAGTACTTTGATCTGTAGTGTGTAGTACTAGATAGGTAGGGTTCTAATCTCACTTGCTGTGTTTGGGTGTGTATGTGTAACTTCCGCAAAACAAATATGAATCCCACACTGACTTTCAAAAAAACAGGGTTTTGCACTGTTTTGGGCCTAGCAGGTGATGCAGGTCTCCAAACTCTTGCATCTCACCAGTTCTGCTGATGTCATGTAGCATAAGACTACCTAAAGCCATGCTAATGTCAGACTTAAGCTGTGGAACATGTGTTAAGTACTATAATCTGTATTGTATATGAATATATAGGTAAGGCTTCTAATCTCACAGCGCACCAACTTGGTGTGTGTGTGTGTGTGTGTGTGTGTGTGTGTGTGTGTGTGTGTGTGTGTGTGTGTGTGTGTGTGTGTGTGTTTATGTGCTGTGTAGTGTTCTGCAGAAATAAATAGGTAGTGATACTATTCTCACTGCAGCCAAGTTGTGTGTGGATGTTAGAGCATTTTACATCTGCCTATGGGATCATAGGCTCATTGGAATTTACTTTGCTAATGGCTCTACTGCCCTTAGAATCATAGCCAAGTTGTTACCTTTATGTTCCTGATCAGCACCTATTGTGCCAAGAGGGCAATAGGTGCTGATCGGGTACATAAAGGTAACAACAAGAGATTATGGTCATGTATCCAATCATACTGATTACATCTAAAGATGGCCAATCATGTGCTCTATTTGACATGATGTGGGAGTCTGTTCCAAAGGTGTGTTAAACTTTGGTAGACAATGTCTCCCTCCAGCAGGTTGTATTAATGTCACATGCCAGGTTAAGGTCTATACAGTGAGTAACCCATGTACCATTTGAATTATGGATATGCAGCATTTCCAATACAGCAGGGTCAGAGATTGCCTTGCATGCAAGACAGAGATCACTTCTGAGTAGTCTGCATGTCACACTCTAAAGTGACAGTGCTTTCAGATTTTCACCATGGACAGATGCTAAAGACCTGAATTCCCCTTGTTAGGAAACTATGTGGTCAGTCCAATTACTGTAGGTGCTTTGAAAGGTACATATCAAAAAGGCCATGGCACTCAACTATTGGTTTGCAGAGGGAAGAGAACACGAAGGTTATGATGTCTACTTTTTCTGGAGACAATACCCTCACTTATTACATGAGCATAATAGAATGTTCTTCTTACCACTGCAGAGATATGGTGATCTAAGGTAAGTTAGCTGTCAACCTGTGTGCCCAGGTGTCCCACCCCTAAGTATGTATGTCAACTGTTGCTGTTGATGTGGTACTTAGCAGGAACATTGCTGTTACCAAAAGCAATGATAATACATATATTTGCATTGCTTTTAAGGCCATGACTTTGGCAACAATCATTTGTTTAAGTAAGACCCTTGTGTAGTATGTTGACATACTGTGGAGATTCTATGACCTCTCCCAGTTTGCAGGCATCAGCAAACCTTGTCAGCCACAGACATTTACTTTGTGCCTGTACTTTGGAGAAATGGATTCCAAACAATACCTCTCTGGAGAATGCCACTGGCTAGATTTCAACTATTGGAAGTGGCTTCCCCTATTTAGACTATATGACCTCTATCACTGAGGCAGTGAACAACCTCTCTAATGATATAAGGGTCGATGTCTAGTTGGTTGCATTTATCAATGATGGCTGAGTGGGGGATAGTGTCAAATGTTAAGTCCAAGTAGGCTGTATGCACAGATTTCCCCTCATCCAGGTCCCAGGTGACTGTCTCAAAGACGTCCACCAGGTTTAACAGGCATGATCTCCATTTGACAAATCCAAACTGTGTAGGGTCAAGTGTGTGGAAATTACATATATCTTTGTTGGTAAGGTCCATAATGATTTGCCCCAAGGCCTTGCAGATATGGCTAGTCAGGATGATAGTTATATAGTTTCTGGGGTCAGTGGATGCACCACCTCTGTGCAAGTGAATAATAGTGGCTGTTTCCATTCAGCTGGGACAAAGCTGGTGGTGACACTATGATTGCAAATAATACCCAATGGTGTTAGTACTCAGTGTTGGAGCCCATGTAGGACTCAGCCTGTGATGTTATTATGTCTGATAGATGCTGTGTTGTTGTCCATAGAAAGGCTATTTTTGACCTGCTCTTTAGAGATATAAGGTAGGGGACAGGTGGTAGGGATGTCATGGGGTACGTGTGGTGGGGACGGGGGGTGATGATTTCACAGAACCAACAGGTTAGCTATGTTGACAGGCTCTGTATATGAGGTATCATATTACCATGAGTTTGGCACAAATGTGGGCCTTTCCTTTTGGTTTAAAGATGTATCTATAGAATGCCTTGTGGTTGTCCTTTGTGGAGGAGGCTAATTTGGACCCATACTTTGTTTTGGATGACTTTGCAAAAACACTTATTTGCTAGTTTAAGCTGAAGAGGGAGTGTTTCCAGTTTAGGGGGTCCCCCTTCCTCCTACCCTTAAACAGCAATGCCTTCCTATTATTGTAAAGCCTGTTACTGGCACTTGTCCACCAGAGAGGTTTGCTCTGCCATGAGGAGCTTGGTTTGCTCATGTCAGGTACAGCTGAGCCAATGCAGTCATACAGGTGTTTTCATAAAGCTGTAGAGCTTGGCATAGTTGACAGTTACATCTGAGGGAGGAGGTGCAGTGAAGCTATTTATACTATCCTATAGGAGATTATAATCTGATTTGGTAAATTTCTTTAGTGTTTTTGCTGCAGGGTGGGTGTCAGGTGTGAGACCTACTTTGAATGAGACTGATATGTGGTCAGATCTCCCCAGGGAGGACCTCACAGTGGGGGCAGTACAGTGGTCACCCATATTGCTAAGCACTCAATCCAGTATGTTAGCTCCCCTTGTGGTGGTGTCAACCAGCTGGTCCAGGGCATTGAAGATAATGAAGTTGAGTAACCTTTGGGCAAGTGAGTTTCAGCATGACAAATCTACCCAGTCAGTGGGTAGTAAAAGTCACCCCACACCATGGTGTCCAGATGTATCTTGATATACTCTTGTAGATCCAAATAAGCAAAGTGGGTGTCCTAATTCATGGAGGGGCTCATGTAGCTGGCAATGACATGAATAGGAACCCCACAAACAGTTAATAGCACCTGAAGTGTATCCATGGAATCATACTGTGTAACCAATGTGGGTGTGTATGTATCTTTAGTGAATATTTATACACTGCAAACATTACCTTGCACATCTTCAGTTTGAGGTCTGCATGTGTGGAAGGAGGTGCAGCCTGGTATGGCTGTGGTGCACTACCCAGCTTTGAACCAGATGTCTGCGACTGCACGAAGGTTTGTGTGTTCCAAGATGAGGACAGCTTCCATTGAGTACAGTTTCCTGTTGACACTCCTAGCATTTAGCAGCATACCTTTAAAGTTGTTTGTACATGGGGTGTTTACATTGGAAAATTTGTCCTTGAGACACCACCTAAAAAGGCAGTATGGGATGGCAATAGCCTTGGCCAATATCTGAAATCCCAGGGGTGACAGATAAAGAACATCTGTGGCAAAGCATCAAGGTTTGTTGAGCACGTCATCCCAGGCTGACAGATAGTGTATCCCCTTTGATTGACACCAGATGCTAAGTCAATCATGTTCTGTTTGCATTGAGGCATCATTCAAAGTGAAGGTAAAATGCAGTTGACAGCCAAGCGCATACCTGCCTGAGACACATAGTGTGAGAGCTCAATCATGTCTGTCATCACACAGTCCAGAGAGGTACATCTCAAGTCTTACACAACAACAGAAACTATGATGTAGTCATAACAGTACCTGTTGACAGATTTGATTGTATGTGTGGTATGCTGTATCCTGGCACCTCAAAGGCAGCTGACCGTGACCTTTTCCTTATCTAGCCTGGTGAGGGGACATCAATGTGACTCACGATGTAATCACCTATGACTAAAATGTTTGAATTTGTGTTTTGTGGTAAGGGTTTGCCCAGTGAGACAGTGGAGCATTAGCTATTATGTGTACTGTGTTCTGCAGAGGTACTGTTATGTGTAGCTTTCTTGTGTTTCTGTTTGTGAGGTGTCTGGTGATTAGATATGTTTCTGGTATGGACCTCTGCATATGTAGGTATGTGTGATGTGGGTTTGGATGGAGTAGGAGGTGAGGTGGGCATGTTGGCACCTTGCTCATTGTCATATATACTGTCAGGTGTGTGACAGAGCACGGATTCAGAGGTTTTAATGTAGATGCATCTTACATACATTGTTTTTGTGTGGAGTAGGAGTACAGGTTTGCGTACACTGTCCACATCTCTGCAACAGTCAGGGATAATGCCATTAGCAACAGACTA
The DNA here is from genome assembly GCF_019279795.1 of Protopterus annectens. Classification (NCBI taxonomy): domain Eukaryota; kingdom Metazoa; phylum Chordata; order Ceratodontiformes; family Protopteridae; genus Protopterus; species Protopterus annectens. The sequence continues at coordinate 640,622,339 of NC_056746.1, read as the reverse complement.
TTGCTTGTGTATACATCACAACAGGCCATGGTTAGGCAGTGGCCTGACAGATGTTTACATGTAGCATGTTATTACATTTATGGTGTCATCCTAAGGGAAAACAGTACCTGACATTGTGGGATGGCATGGTAGATTGAGTACACTGCTTTGCCAGGCCTGTGGCACTTGAATGAGCCATAATCCTGTTATTAGGCATGGTCGGAAAAGCATACTTACAAATGTGACAATGTGCAACTCCAGCAAAGTAAGGGTTATGCTGCTACACCCTTGGGGTTCAGAGCCTCAAACACACTCTCTGTAGGCACTTTTTGCATTGAAGATGTGCATGTCTGTGCATGAACAGAAAACTTGTCCAACTTTGCTGTCATTACCTTAGCCTTGCAAGTCTACAATGTCTGTCAAACAACCAGACAGCAAATGTGTGTTGTGTGAAATGATGTGGGAACACAGTTTAGTGTTCCAGGAACATAAATGTACAGTATGACATACCTAGGATATGTGGAAAATACATTGCTCAAAGGTGGCCATCCATCTGCGGTAGGCCTCATATCCACGTCACACAGATCATCATCATTATACTGTTGAAGGCCAGGCTGCATGAATGGTTGTGCAGCTGTCACCTAACATGGATCACTGCTTCTGTGTAGCTTGATATAGCAACTTTGGACATTTATGTCACCTGAGACTTAACCTTATATTGTGATGCAGCAGCTTTGCTCCTAATCAACATCAGGTCGGTACCCTAGTCAAATGCAAATAATATAAGAAAATATCAAATGATTGGTCTGGTTGCTAATTAAGGCATCTACCTGGAAAAGGCTACAACAAGCCTACAGAACCTTGCATCATGTATGACAAGTGTGTGGATCAAAAAACAGGTTGTGGCCTGCTTCATATCTTGAGCTTAGTGCTAACATTTTGCTTCTGGTGAGAGATGAAGAATAGGAGCTTTGTATTCCACCACAATGAGGCTGTGTTGAGACCAGCAGTAGCAGTAGCTTGGCAGCAACAATTCAGGTGAATCCCATCTTTTCAGCATTCTTCATATGGTAAATGTTCTTTCCCAGTATGCACTGCTTGATTAGTGTGTAAGTGCAGAATAAGTGCATAAATACTCCATCCTTAACTCTACAGGATGTACGTGTTACTTTCCACTCCATTGTTTGGCAGGGTTCTGTGTAGGACCAGACATCCTGGCTAACATTTTTCTTGAAACCACGATGGCATTAACTCCAATACCGACTTGCACACAGGACAACCAGCATGCACTGTCAAGCATTGTCCCCATAGTTGTAGAACATATGCTTGTGACATTCAGTGATATACTTAATACAACTGTGTAATCAATAATAAAGGATCTGTTGTCATAGATATGAGAATTCCCACTGTGACCTTGACCACCCTGTTGGATATGGGCATCCTGAGTCAATGTAGAAATCGCACATGTTTACCTTTACCGACAATAACTTAATTATCAAACAAACCAATATGGTATGTGAGAAATGTATTTGTACAATGTCAGTGTAGGCAAAGCTTTCATATAAATGTACTCCTAATGTCAGTAAGGTAGTCAGTGGTACACATGTTGCAGCTATTACACAAAATCCAAAGCAAACATGAGCTGAGACACTGACATGTAACCTACATAAATCACAAAAACCTCATAGTGAAAGTCCAGATAATAAATATCCTCAGCAGCCCCATATGCACTCTGTGAAAACAACACACATATCAACACATAGAGCAACATGTCATGGAGGAACAACCTGTAAGCCCATAAGTCATGCTGACACACAATCCAACATTGACGATATGGCTAGTCAGGATAATAGTTATATAGTTTCTGGAGTCAGTGGACGCACAACCTCTGTGCAAATGGACCTTTTGTCAGTACATATTCCAGTGATAGCTTTCTTGTGCAGGATACTGTTAAGAAAAATTGTGTTATTCTTATGCAGGAACAGGCTATGTTGGACACCTTTGGAGATCATCCCAATTTTGTATTTCGGAAAGGTATGAATTTTAAGAGTTTACTAGAAAGGTCCCTAGTCATTGAGGCTAAGGAGAGCATGGCACCTTGTGGCATGTACCACCAATGTAAGCATATTTTGAGAACATCTAGTATTAGAATTGGTGGTAAAAACATTGTGGTAAAGGGAAAATATAACTGCCAAATGTATGCAGTAGTTTATGCCACAGTTTGTTGCCAGTGTCCAGAGTTTTATATTGGGAAGACCCAACGCAAGCTTGCACAATGTATTTATGACCATCTTTATGAAATTCAACAGCAAGATGCAAAAAATGCATTATACAGACATTTAAGGATGTTTCCAGAGCATCATTTTAAATTTTTAGCAATTCAACACATGAAGTGTAAAGCTGAGGGGGGCCTTGGAAATTACATCTTGAAGAGAAGGAAGCCTGGTGGCAAGTCTTTTAAATGCTTATTCTCCACCAGGACTTAATGATGCAATATCCATTTCTAGTAGGCTTAAATTAAAGGTCTTTGATAGGTGAAAGTAAGCAATTATTTATTAAATGTATATAATAATGTTTTAGTATATATATATATATATATATATATATATATATATATATATATATATATATATATATTAATGTGGATATATTTAATGTATTTTTTTTGAAATAATTATGTATTTTTATAAAGTTTTTTATTCATTATATATTTTTTAACTTGTTCTTACATGTTGCTGTCCTCTATACACTTTGAATATGACTGAATGGAATGTATTTACTTGTTGATTCCTAGTCTATTAGAGAAGTTTTCTTTCCTTTTAGGGCTGTGTCTGTTTAAAACAATTAATCGTTTAAAACATTTAATTGATTGCAATGTGTTCTTTTAAATTGATTAATTGATTCTATTTTGGTGGGGATATAACTTCAATGTTGTATGGTTTACTTTGTCTGAAGAAGTCTGGTGATGTTCACCAGACAAAAGTGCTTACTTGTGGTGAATAAAGATTCATTTTGGTGCTACTTTCTTGGTTTCCAGCTTTGAGTTTTGCTTTTTGGACTGTTTGGATAGTCATTATAATGGCAATGTACAAATTCTGAAAATGAACAGTACAAGTAACATTTCAAAAGCAACACCGGATGAAACAAATTCATATTAATGTAGATGGTCACCCTGTGCATCAGACACATAGCGTTATTTCCCTGGATCCATGAGAGAGATGAGAGGGATGTGGCACAGGTATCATCACTTGCACAGAGTGTTGCATAGGGGTGCAGGAGGCATAGAATGACACAAAAGATTGGCAAGCTTGTGTGTGAGTCAGGAAGGGATGCCGGCAGAATGGACCATGGAAATGTGGCTTGTGTGTCTGTAGGTGACCTGAATGTGATTTGGTGTGTGAGTGTCTGAATGTACACATGGTAGAGCTGAATGTTTATCATCTCTGCCCCCAAACATGTGAACTGGCTCTCCCAGGAGTTGCACTGGCATCTCCACACCCGAGGTAAGGTGCTGTATACCTGAGGGTGACTGCTGTCTGATGGGAATGTGTCCTCCACATGACTTCCAGGACCACAAGCCCATGGCATGCCATGCCTTGGTGTGGACAGCACACTACTCTCTGGAGTGCTGGATGTACTGCCACTATGGGACTGTGATTCTGCACAGCCACGTTGACTCTCGGCAGATGTAGTTGCTGACCTACATCCATGAGGCTGAGGCTCAACTCCAGCCAGATGTTCCATCACAATGTGCATTCCAAGACAGACAGTGTACAATCGCTCTCAGACCAATGTCTTTCCACTGCATTAGTGAACCCATCCAGGGTATCAGCAATTCGGTGGAGACAGTCATGGATGTCAGACTGTGCTGCATCCGTAACCCTGGGAATTCATCTGGAGTTCCTTTCTGAATTTGCCTGTGCCTCCATGATGGCCATAAACATGCACTGACTGACATGAGAAGAGACACCTGCAACAGGTGGAGGGACAGTAGGCCTCCTACGAGCACCCCTATCAATCCACCTGTGTGGAACTTCGTCAACTGTTTGGCTATGGCCAGTGTCGACAGTCACTGAAGCCACAGTAGCCACACTTCCCTGTTCAGTGTCCCCACCCTCTGACTGTCCAATATCTGTGTCCACAGGGGACTGGGTGTGCATAGGCATACTGACTGTGTATGGTGATAATGGGGGCGGATGTGGGATGTCAATCTCTGTGTCAAATTCAGCCCCCTGCAACCCCCAACTGTGCCTCACTTTGCCCACCATCATCATCAGAGTCTGAAGAGACACTGACATTAGGTTGTGAAGGGGGTAAAGACCAACCACCCTGGTCACCTGTGATAAAAAGGGAAAAGCATTACATTAATACCGGCATTACTATGCTCTGCAGTACTATGTTGCAATATATGTTAAGAAGTATACACTGCAGTCACTATTACACACTTGTATAACACACAGCCTCATACAGTAGGACATGAAGACATTATTTTCTAACTCACATCTGTAATCATTTGTAAATAAATGTTCTTTAAACGGGAATGTCATGAGCAAAACATAAATGATGTACACTGTTGACATTCTGCAAAACTCTGCACAGTTGACAGTTATGGCAATCTGTAATGTCCTGACAATACTATCAAATCAAATACTGTGGTTACATCTACAAAACATATGTATGAGCCTAAACTGTGTACAATCAGAAAATATCTGTACAGTTTGCAATCATGCAGACAGTACATCAATCTAGCCAAGGGGTCTGTGATGATACTTGAGCAAATACAGTAAAGTAAGTCTACATCTCTGACAAAACAGCTTTGTACTTACCAACAGCAGGAGCTTGGCTTCTTCCTATTCCTGACAGTCCTGGAAAAATGTGAGGGAGAGGTAATGTACCCAGCAACTCACGTGACAGTATAACAGGGCTAATACTTCAAAATATCTCACATTTACATTAGCTGCAATGTTAACAGATATGTGGGTCACAAACTGTGCATCAGCTTAAAACTGCAGCTAACCCCCCAAAAACACCTGACACCCACGTAAAACTATGTGCACCCTGACACGCTAAATGCTACAGTATTCAAATGGTGACCCAACTAACCATACCTGGATGCTCCTCTTGAGTGGAAACAGTTGCACCTACATCCATTACATACTGGGTGATGGATGCCCAGGAGCTGTCCTGTGTTGCAAGGTTCTCCAAGAATTCTTCAGTGGCTGACAGATGTTGTTCTGCTGCAGGCCCCCTACCAGTGACCCAATGATCCCTGGCCACTTCCTCTGCACATCTCCATGCCAAGTTGATCATGTCAGTTGCATGGTGTTGCACATGCTCATATGTGCAATTCTGGTAACCCACAGCATTAATGTTGTGTACCAGTTTGTCCCACAAGGTTGTATACTCTTGCCTATTTGCCCTCCTTCTAGACAGCAGGACTTTGTGGTGTTGTCTCAAGGCCTCAATAATGAGTTCATTTTCTGCCCCAGTGAAGGGTGGACAATGTTTGACATGCATAATATCACCTGAAATACAAATAAATGAGAACACATGTCAGGATCACATATGTGGGAGCACAGTATGGGGAAATACAGCAATAAAGGAGGCCTGTTAGTATTTCCTGCTTGATTACACATCTCTTAATCAACAGTGTGCCAGACATACAAAGGTTGTGGAAGCAACTAGGATAGTAGCAATAGTGACCCACTGCTGTTTGTCACATGACACATACTCACATATGATCACACAGCAAACACAGGAGTCCATTGTAGTGTGCCTCACAGCAGGTAAACCCTCACCCTTAACATTTGTATAAACAACAGTGCCAATCAAGTAGCAGGGTACTACTACAACTGCTAACAAAGGAAGTATCCAGGCGACCTGTGTACCTAGTTAACACAGAGCATTATACTCTTGCTGTACTCTTCATCCTCTGTAGGTGTAACACAGCTGGAGATCAATGGCATGTCATCAGTACAGTTCTAAGGAAGGCTTACTGATGTAATCCCCATTCCCCCTAAGTATATTCAAATATATGCATCATGTTGGAAACAAAATGGTTACATACCTGATGGAGTATAAAACTCCTCTGTTGAAAGATACAGCTATATGAGTACTGTGTGAATGAGTTAAGTATACAAACTAGCCCTCATACACAATGGTTCCCCTAGCTAGGTGTCTACCTTTTTAATATGGGTCTCATTAGCAAGTGATTGCCTCTGAAACAATCTGTGGTTCAGAAATCGTACATGCAGCATTCACAGCTGATCTGCAGTAAAATCAGCTAATCCCATGCAACTACTCAACAATATATAAGGCCTCAATGTAGATTCCGTCCCCTTTCTCACATTTGGTTTGGAAATTACTGGGGTAGGGATTATGTCAGCACAGAGAGAATGTTTGTAGTAGCTACTTATTACATACAGATGTGTGTGCTAGAGGCTGAAGCTGATGCTGCTGATGCAGACAATAGGCATAGTTAGAGAGGCTGCAGAATGTGCAGGGCAACAACACTTAAGAGTAACTGTGTGACTTGTGGCAGCCTTGGTGTACAGCCAGAGCCTGATTGAGGGAACCCATCCTATTGGAAAGTTAAGGTAAGTATGTTAGCCAAACTTATCATTAAAAGAGTGAAGGGAAACATGCTTATTGTATCCTAGAACAAGGTAGGAGGTACATTAATTATTATGTCAAACAGTCAGATAACTGCCAAGTCATGTGTGATGTCATGGCACGAGCTCCATATATGTATGTAACTTGTGCTGCTGTGGTTGTCTGTAAAATCACTAGCAAATTATTGTGGGCTGCAGTCTGCTATGACTGTGCCTGATCTGAATTGCATATTTTAAAATCCTCTGGGAATTCATACTGATGCTTGATCTGACATTCTATGCACATTCTAGTGTTGTTATAGGAATAGTTTAATGTGGTCCTATCTGTACGCCTTTGATTGCCATTGATTTAGAAGCAGGCATTCAAATTGTACTGATTTGGGTGGGTAAACAGATGATGAGACAGTCATACATAACAGAATTTATACTGGTGATGTACACATACATGTATTTTAAATGCTTGACACAGCTGTATTTGAACCCAGGACCATGTGGACCAAAATTTAAATTGTTCACAAGATTTAACAGATTGAGCTACTGAGTCACTATTATAGCAGGTGTTTTTTACATGTTGCACATATAATTGCACACTCGCCTGCTGTTACATACCTTTCTAGCATCTATTATTATATGTATGGCTTTATAGTGATGTATTTCTCTACCAGAGGCACAGCTACACTCTTATTTTTCCATTACTCATGTAGCAGGTGTATTTTTACATGTTGAAGATATAATTGCACAGTTACCTGTTAGATACCACACTCACATCTATTCTTATGTGTATGGCTTTATAGTGATGTATTTCTCTACCAGAGTCCGAGTTACACTTCTAATTTTCTAATAATTTCATAGCTGATTTGTATGATGCACTGCATGGCTTAAACATGCTTAATGATGAGAACCTGACAATTACTATGTTTTTCTTAAAACTGGTATTAGTTAGCAGCTGTGTGGCTTGGTGGGTTGATGCAGTATTCTGGAGGTACAATGGTACTGGGTCTGAAATAGGGTGCAGGTGTACTTTTTGAACATGATTAATATTTTTTCAAAAACATACACACACACACACACACACACACACATATATATATATATATATATATATATATATATATATATATATATATATATATATATTTATATTTATATATATATATATATATATAGAGAGAGAGAGAGAGCTTAGCAATGCTGCATGTTTAGCATTGTGTAAACATTCTTTAAAGAAAAGAAAAATGGGGAGATAGGACAGTGGTGAAGTGGGGTGCAAGCAGGGAGAAAAGCATAGTGAAAGGTAGGTAGGGATGTGCAGGAAGGGTGTAGGAAAGAACCATAGCTACCCATTTCTTGTACAGCAACAACTGTGCACTTTAACAGACTTTTTAGTTGAATTTGGACTGTCACCCCAAGAGAGAGGGGTGAGGACATCATAAGTGCATTGTCATGCCAATTCGATCAAATTAAGTGTATCCAGTGGACACGTGTGCAAAATGGAGAGTTATGTATAGGACAATATTTTTTCTTGGACAGGTGCCCATTTTTTTTTTTTAAGGTGAGAGTGGGATGTTGGGGAAGGAACATAGGTATGTGTGGGGGAGGTAATTTGGGAAGGTGAGGAAGCTTCTGCAGACAGACAAGACAGACAAGACAAAAGCCAAGGTTGGTGTGTGACACAAGAGGAATGTGAACACCTTGGTTGGGGAGGGTGTTGTGGAATCCCAGTCCCATGGATGTCAGACACAGCAGCAGTGTGACTCAAATTCTCTCCCATGGAACTGTCAGCACTCTACCTTCACTACTACTGTAGAGGCAGTGATTGACGCTGGCACCTGGGGCAAGGCTGCCACACCAGGTTGGACAACATGCTCTCCATCCAATGTAGGCATGCACTAACAGTTTGGCGCAGCAGCCCACACACCATGCCTGGCAGCTCATCGCTGATGACATAAGCATCCCCTCCACTTCCACTTCCAGAGGGGGGGCACCCTCACCTGTGGGGTAGAACTAGTGAAGGGGCAGCAGAGGGGGTGCCACTATGCTGTGGCCCAGATGTGCTGGGCCCTGGTGCCATAGCCAGGGGAGATAAGGTAGGATGGTTCACTTGGAACCATCCTACCTTGTCTCGCTGTGGTAAATTAAATATAAACATAAGGTAAAAATAAACATAACCAAACAGCAGTAATTAATATAGTAGACAAAAATAATGAGTATTGGATAGAATTAGAAAAGAACATAATGAGGAACACAACAATAAATAACATAAATGAAAGTTTTTTAACAGCAAAGCAATATTAAATTATACATAAGGCCAACATAAGAGGTAATTACAAATAATATATTAATATCAAATCATAATAATAAATATAATTAATAAAAGAAGAGACAGGGTGGAGTGAGATAACAAAGAACATTAGTAACTTCACAGCTAATTTAACTGCACAGACTACTACTACATACTTCTAGATATGTTAAATTTCAGTTGTGAGAACAGTGACTGCGTATATTGTATATATGATGTTGCACGTACATAGCTCTCAACCTGTTAGCATGGGACAGTATGGGTCAAGTCATACCAAATGGTGGTATGAAGGCACAACTACAGGGAACATTTTTACATAGTGTTCTCATACAGTAGTAGCAAGGTGTTCTGGTAACAGATTTGCTATTAAATCACATTGCAAGTAAACAGATTTGCTATTAAATCACATTGCAAGTAATATCATATATCTGCAAATCAAAGGACTAGACATATGGGGCAATATTCATTACATTCTGTGAAAATCATGACAGTTGAAATGTATATTCATGACCACTAATTACACTAGACAGCTGGTCATTTCTCAGGTGCCTGCCATGGGATTGGAACCCACAAGCAGTGACTACAGGAATAATGTGCACTTTATTTGAAAATAATGGATTATCAAAGCACCATGTCCTTTACAACTTTTATTGAGATATGCTATGTGAAATCATACATTTACACACATGCATATCTGTGTCTGGTGTTGGATTGTAACCCATAAGCAGTGACCATAGGAGTACTAAGCACTTTATTTGGAAAACATAATTATCAAAGCACTATCTCCTTTTATACTTTATTGCTTAAAGTCGCTTCAAATCTGGCATTCACACACATGTATGACTGTCTAGGGCTTACCTGTATATCCTGTTCACTTACTGAGTCCTATCTACAACATATTTCAGAAAAAATATCAACATACAAGTTTGACCCTTAATCTGGGTATTGCACTACATTTATTTCTGACATTTGTTGGTGCATTATTTCTTACTTCACATGTAACAGTTGACTTCTGTCGGATTAGAACACACATGCAGTGAATACAGGAATAATGAACACTTTATTTGAAAACATTACTTATCAAAGCACCATCTCCTTTTAAACCTTATTGATTAATGTTGATTCATCTCTGGCATTTAGACACATGGATAGTTGCCCAGGACTTCTGTTAACTTACCCATATACCCTGTTCATTTATTGAGTGCAACCTACAGCACATTTTAGACACTGAGCAGACCAGAACAGTGACTCTTAATCTGGGTAGACCACAACATTAACTTACGGTTAGAAGCAATGTTACACAGTACTGCATACTTACATGTTGTAACTTGCTTTACCATTTCAGATTTACAGTGATACATTAATAAAGGGGTCTACTTTAGGATCTCGAAAGTTTAATAGCTCGAATGCATATGGATCGAACCATATGCATCGGACTATTCAACAATTAAATTCCAAAAAAAAATGCACAAAAAAAAAATTTAACTAGTGTAGGCAGGGGGGCAAGCACCCCTGCACTCCCCACACCCCCCGCTACTTAAATATACCAACACTGAGATTGCACTACATTGAAGTAAATGGAAATCTCCACCTACGGAGATTTCCGTTTACATTTTTGATGTTTTGTGCTTTCGGTGTACTCGTGTCGAGAATATTGTATTCAATATTCTCGGACTTCGAGCAAAGAAAGTAGACCCTAATAAAGATGTAGGATGTCCCAGGTATTTCATACCCTAATTGTTAGGATTGCAAAGTCTATATTTACTTTACTTTATTATTAAGTTATGCATTAAGTTATTACTTTGATGATTTTCTTACTTACCACACGCTTGCCTCATCCTGGCCAAACGGCCAGCATGGGACTGTACGTTGTGAGCCTTCTCATCTGCAGCTGCAGTAGGAGAAGCAAACCATTATGCCTACAAGTCTGCACACATTCAGCTTGTATATTTATAAATTACTGGAAAACATACTAACATATCTGTGGGGTGCACCCATCCCTCGCTTCTTGGACCCAGGTGTCCAAGGTTCCCCTCTTCCTACATTTCAGGTCATCATAGTGGTGATGACATTGCTCATCAGTACAAGGGAGATACCAGTAGCACTGGTTAGGTCCCTGGCCAAATGATCCCAGGCCTCAGACTTGCACTCTGAGCCCTCGTAATTGCCCTGCAGCAGTCGGGGTCCTTATCCCTCTACCAGGAGTCCAATAAACACCTTGGACTCCTGCATACCACACTTTTGTGCCCTAAAGAGCGCTCCCTCACCAACTCCAGCAGCCATATCCACAGTAAAGTTCAGGTTCCAAGGAATGATGTGAAATTCCCACCTATTGGCCTTTATATAGGCTGCATTCCCACCCTTGCATATCATACTGTAACTTTCAGAAAAGCACTGCATCACTTAGCATCATGCAGACTCACACAATCCATGTTTAAGCGAAGCTTAGCAATGTGCAAACTAGAAAAGACCATTAACCATCTTTAAGCACTGCTTAGCATCAGATAGCTTTTCTAACTCTTTCTAAATGTAACAATTATTTAATTTAAAGTCAACTGATGTTTCAGTCACCTGACACAATTTCACAGCACTATATGTAAAAAGCATTGCTAACCAGGACTTGAACCTGGGACCTACTGTACTGTAGTACATGCCTCAAGCTATCTAGCCAATGGAATACTGAAGGGAATTAGAATATGTTCAAATATACTGAAAAGGTACCTGTAGGTGTAGAGCAGCTTCGCTGCAAGGATTTTCATGTTGCTAAGCATGGCAGAACTACAACAATTGAATACATCCAGTTTCTATTTTTAGCTGTCCAGTGGATGTCTGTTGCTTAAGTATGCCATGCTACACCTAGCATAAGCAACATGCCACATCATGCAAACAAGCACATGCAAAAAAATATTAATATTGAATGCATCTGGTTTCTATTTTTAGCTGTCTAGCGGATGTCTAATGCTTAAGTTCGCCATGTTACACATAGCTAAGCAACATGCCACATCGTGCAAACAAACACAAAAAGAAAAAAAAGAAAAATAAAAATTAAAAACATCATTTATTAACATTGAATGCATCTGGTTTCTATCTTAGATGTCTAACGGAACTAGGCAATGCACTACACCATGCAAACAAGCAGATAAATATGAAAAATTAAATTAAATTGCAATTTAGTGACATAAAATGTCTTTTACAACCTTTGGCCAAGGTGGACAAGCTAAAAGATGTGTGGCTGGGCCATAAGTCTTACACAGATTCAATATCCATGTTGCTGTGACCTCCCTTAGGCATGCACTATAATTAATATGTATGGTGCCCTGCCGAGGGGGAACAGTAGCCATGTACACAGATACATTCCATGTAGGCTCTAGACAGAGCCTATATTATCCATACTACTACATTTTCTTCCCTTTAGTCCTATTTATATACTTTTTCTACTACTTTTAGTAATTTTAATACCATTGTTGGTAATTCTATCCCTTTCGGCTATAGTCCTTTATATTACTTCTTAAATTACCATTGTTAGTAATTCTTTCTCTCTCTCCCTTTAAAAAAAAACTTTCTTTTTCTACTTTTATTTCCAACATGTCTGATAAGCCATCTGATTTTAAAAAAATGTGTGGCATGTGGGTATAAAATCACTAACTCGAGTGGCCACACTGAATGTATATTGTCTAGGCCCCAAGCACCTGGACATCAAATGTGAAATTTGTAAGACATTTAGCTCCTGTACTCTGATTGACAGAAAGAACATTCTTCATTGGTTACTGGGGCTCAAACCCTCAAAAGACAAATAAAGAATGGCAGGTTTATGGTCAAAGAGTCTCTTAAAAAGTCCCCAGACCTTCTATCTGCTTCAGCTTCTTCCTCAGAGCCTCCATCTAAACTTGCATGAAAATTGAATCTGACAGCTTCGCATCTGAAGTTATGATCCAAGAGATCTCCTGGATCCCATTCTTTGCCTTTGCTGTTGGAGCTGATCACATCTAGGCTCCCTTCACCCTTTTTTGAACAGTCTTTGAGACATCATTCAAGGCCTTCTTCTGCTGCTTCCTCCTTTCAGTCTTCCAGAAGCCTATCTGAAGCAGATGTGAATAGGATGATGAGGAAGTTTCTCAGAATGCAGATTCAAATGGGAGTCATTTTGGCTCTGACCCCATCAGGTCTGAAGACCCTCCATAGAGCTGCACCTTTGATCTTAGGTCCTTCTCCACTTCATGCTTCAGTTTCAGAGCCATCAGATCGGAAAACCTTGGAGTCATCGTCCTTGGATCCGAAGATATTGTCTGCTTCAACTCTGATGGTTCCTCTGAGCTGTCCAACTCTGAGTACCTTGGAACCAAATGACTCTCAAAGCTAAAGCCTCCATACTGGCTCCAGGGTGTTGGTCTGCCTGTGGTACAATGGGAGATGATGATCCACAAGCCAGATCCTGCTTCTCCCAGGTGATCCACTTTCAAGGTAGTGGAGAGAGTATTCTTTATTCCTAGAGTTCATACAACTCTCTCCACATCTGATCTGACTTCCCTAGCTCATTTGATTGTGCATGCAGAGTGTCATTTATCCATTCCACAGGGACAGCCAGCCTGGACCAGTCTCCAGATCACCCAGCAGGGTATCATTATCTCTTCTGGTACCTCCCCAGAGCATTCCGCTGAGGAGGTTCCTAGGAAAAGAAAGTGCAAAAGGAGGCACTTAGACTCTCCTCAAGAGTCTGTCACTGAAAACACTGATTTTGTTGAGGGGGAAAGGTCCCCCAGATCACCACCTGATGATGTCTAATTTGGAGACATATTAGAGCTCCTCAAACAAAGGGGTGGTTGGTCCCCTGATAACCCTTCCCAAGAGGAATCAGTGTTTCTCCAGGCCTTCAGGTCTGGCTTGTCTACCTCCTGGGTAACTCTGCCTACTAATGAACTCATATATTTAATTTCTTGATGAGCGTGGAAGGAACTAGACACAGCTGAGCCTATACTCAAGAGACTAGACAGGATCCTTGTGCCACCTAAAGACTGAGTACCTGTTAATTCCATGGTAATAGTAGTGGCTACTAGAAAGGAAATGGCAGAAGAAAGTTCCTCTGATCATCCTTCTAACAGGGAGTCTAGTGTGCTGGGCAGATTTTGGAAGCATGTTTATACTTCAGCAACCTTCACACTTAGATTGTTGAATTATTTGGCACATTTCACAAGGCTTAGGAGAATTTTGATTAAGGAGCTTACCAAATCTCTCTCTGGGATCATTTCCTCTGAGGAAGGCAATACCATTTTCTTTTCAGATGACTGCCCTTCAGTCCATGAGGCTTATCTCTCATGCTACTGAAGGTACCTCACTAGTGGTGCATTCAGGCATTTCCATTTGGGGACATACCTGGATGCACTTGTGTGATTTTGTGGAACCCTTCAAATCTTCTTTTATCAATGCATCATTTGATGGAACCTCATTGTTTGATTCCAAAGTGAAAGACACATTCTCTAGATGCAAATAAGAAGGGAAAACCCTGTCTGGTGTGGGCACATGTTTTTCTACCCCTCAACAGTCTTTTTCTAGAAATTAAAGAGGTGGTACAATAATGTGGTTCAAGAAATCCCAGGGTCCCTTTTAAGATACACATGGAGAGAGATCCCCCAGGGACAGAAGATGGAATTCAAATGGAAGATGCTGTCTCCATGGCAGTGGTGGTTCTCATAATAAAGGTTCAAAATAGATCTTACCACAATCAACAGAACATGCTGGAGGGACAGGTTCATCATACTGAGGCTGCCCATGCACTGGAATAGGCTTCCTCTACATGTCAAGCAGAGCACCTCCCTGGTACTCTTCAAGAGAAATCTCAATGAGTGGATGGGTAATAGAAAATTCACCCCAGAGATCAGTCCAGTGGCTCTACTGGATAGAGGCACTGGGAGCTAACGTCTGGTGGCTTGATGCCAGGGCACTTTTTTGGGCTAGGCTTGTGAAGGCTCCAAGGCCGTTAGCCTAGTACACACCTATGAACATAGAGATTCCTTCTCTGACAGATCCAATCAACCCTCTTGAATGGAGGCCTGACTGTCCGTCTCTGGAGAGAGTTGGGGGTCACATATCCCTGCATCAAAGAGCATGGTTAGAAATAACAAAAATATTCATGGGTGCAGAGGATAATATCCAGTGGTTATATAATACAATTTTTCCACCCCTCCTCTTCTTTTTCAAAGAAAATCTTAGATGTTCCACCCAGTCAGAGGGAAGCAGCAGCACTAGAAATAAAAAAAACTGCTAGAAAAAAGAGCCCTCTAAGAGGTCCTCCCAGACCAGAGAGAGTCAGGAATTTATTCAAGTTTTTTTTAGTGCCAAAAAAGACAGGGAATTTGAGGCCAATTTTGCATCTCAGCAAACTAAATCAATCATTTCAGTACACAAAGTTTAAATGGTCAAGATTCAGTCCATTCTGCCATTTCTGCACAAGGTCAATTGGATGTGTTCGATAGATCTTGAGGATGCATACTATTATATCAAAATGAACAGATGATCCAGAAGATACCTACACTTCTGGCCAGGAGCCAGTCATTTCTGATTCAGAGAGCTGCCCTTTGATCTCACTGTAGCCCCCAGGGTGTTCACCAAGTGCATGGCAGTCATAGCAGCTAACCTCAGACTGCTGAGATTTCAAGTTTTTTCATACCTAGATGACTGGCTTCTGACACCTCTGACCAGCTGTCCATTAATTCAAGCAAGCGACTACTTATTCCAGATGTGCTGTCATCTGGGGATATCTGTCAATTAAAACAAATTTCAACTCAATCTAACTCAAACTTTGGAATTCATTGGCACCCTTTTTGATACTACCAATCAATAGCTTCTCTTCCTCTGTCTCAGATTCAAACAATTCAATTCCAGGTCAAAAAGATTATTCAGAATTCTTCACGATCAATACATCTCATACTCCAAGCCTTTGCATCCATGTCTGTGGCTATCACTCTTGTACTGCTGGTGAGGTTCCAAATGAGAATCCTTCAATGGATACTTGCATTTCAGTGGTCTATACTCCACACCCATTATCCAGCCCAGTCAGGATAACTCAAGCTTGCAAAAATGAACCTTCTCTGGTGGATTTATTCCAATCAACTACAAGAAGGCTGGCTATCCTTTTGTTCTCCCTGCACCCAAGGCAACAGTGACCACAGATGGGTAGTGGCACTTCTTGGGAAGGGCAGTCCAAGGCACATGGGCCCTTGAAGAGGCTAACATGCATGTCAATTTCCTGGAAATGACAGCTGTCCTCTTAGTGTTGCAGGCATTTCAAGACATTCTCCTGACTGGGACTATAGTGATTCAGATGGACAATATGTCTGTAGTGTGGTACATTGACAAACAAGGGGAAACCTGATCTTACCCTCTTTGTCGAGAAGCTGTAAGAGTGTGGCAATGGGTGATCTCATCCATTCACTTTCTGATAGCAATGCACATCTCAGAGAAGTTCAACATGATTGCAGACAAGTTAAGCAGGCCCATTCTGATGCATCATGAACAGTCTGCCAACATCAATGTGGTGGAAATACTTTTCCATCAGTGGGACCACCCATACTGTGACCTTTTCACATCTCCCCTCAACAACAAGTGAAGCCAGTTTTATGCCTTGATCCCCCCAGTGGAGGAGTCCCCAAGGGATACTTTACTTCTTGATTGGCCCTCTGGTCTCCTTTACATTTATCTTCTGCTACCCCTCATTTCCAAATTTCTCTAGAATGCATCTTGATTGAAGAGCACAGTTATCCTCATTGCCCCTTACTGGCCTTGTCAGATTTGGTTTCCCTTCCTTTGGCCTCATCTTCTTTTCTGGATTCTGAATTTAACTCCAGACCTCCTGTTTCAGCCAACAGGGATGACTCATCTGGACATTTCAGGCCTCAAATTGACAGAATGGTTTTTCCAGTTCTATTGATTGCTAGACAGCCCAGGCTGTCTTCTCCCATCTGTCATATCCTGTTATCATTCCATAAAGCTCTACTAGGAAAATCTATAGAAGCAAATGGAAAAAGTTTGTTTTTTGGGCCCACAAAAAGAATATAGACCCTTTTTCTGCACTGATACCCAGGGTTCATAACTTTTTAGTTACAATTTTCAATGAAGGTACCAGCTCCTCCACTTTCAGAGTACAATTTTTATATTGGTATAAATAATTCTGCTTTAGCTTCCTTTAAACTTTATAAAGCTTTTCTCAGAGGAACCTATTTATTTAGACCACCTTGAAAAGATCATACCCCTATTTGGTATCTAAATATTGTTCTTCAGACCTTGATTCAACCCCTTTTTGAACCATCAGCTAGGTCTGATTTGAAATTTTTGACCTGGAAAACTCTTTTCCTAGTCACTATCACATCTGCCAGAAGAGTGTCTGAAATTCAAGCACTGTCCTCTAAACTTCCTTATCTAATTTTTTATAAGCACAGAGTTTCCTTGTTGACTAACCCTTCTTTTTTTACCAAATGTAGTGTCAGAATATAATAGCAATTAACTCATCAATCTTCCAGTCTTGTTTGATTTACCTTCATAATATCGATCATGTATTACCGAACGCCCACATCACCAAACGTTTCTGCAAAACCAGAACCGCAAAAAACTTTCAAATGTCGAAAAAACTTTGAATTTTGACATTTCCAACTGCGCCACACGTACAAACCAGTGCTAACATAGGTCAAAAAGGGGGCGAGAGTTTGCAGTTTGGAAATTCAGTGTTCAAAGTTTTGTGAAGTTGCAATTTGGCATTCGCAGAAGCGGGGTTGACATTACGTGATCGACATTATCAAGGTAAACCGTCTTGTTTCCTAATTTTTTGAACAAAGGAGAGTATATGTTGCATCTTTTGGATGATCACAGACAGGTACATTTCTATCTCAACAAAACCAAGAATTTTCAAAAATTTGAACAACTGTTTGTTTTATTTTCTGGGTCAAAACTAGGCAGACTAGTAACCAAAGTGATATTGGCCAAGTGATTGATTGATTGTATTACCTTTGTGTATGAAAAAGTCAGTTTGCTTTTACCAAAACCAACAAAAGCCCATTCCACGAGGTCTATGGCGACTTTCTCAGCCTTTTTGTCTAGGACTTCCTTGGATGATATTTGTGCAGTTGCAACTTGAGTAATCCTCATACCTTTATTGCTCATTGCAAATTGGATCTAGGGTCTAGGGGACAGCCTTTGGTTCAGCTATGCTTTGGAATGTAGGTATCTGAGGACTCTGCCCCAATTGTTGAGGAATGAATTAAAATGAGAATATCAGATAAAAAGTTATGTACTCACCATAATGTATCTGTGTTGTCCATTTTCATTCTTCCTCAACTTCCCACCCACCCATACCTCTCAACCTGTAAACATCAAAAATCTGGACAAGGCCCATGAAAAATAGATACACATCTGTACCCTGATTAACATAAAATGTGCGTATTACTTTACATAACCCCACCCACACCAATGGAAATGTGGGATGCCAACTTTCAGACACAAACTGAAGAACAGGCAACCAAAATATGGCATCAGAGTCCCCCTGCAGCCATTCCAATGTCACATTACTTGACTATTTCACCCCATTTACCATAAACACTAACTGCTTTACTTCTACAGTGATTATTTGGATTTTATTTTTACATTTTATAGCACAATGCAAAAACACTAATAGACATCTGCTAAACAAAGCAATACTGTCTCACATCGAAAACAGACTTTACATTAAAACTTCTCTGCCCTTGAAATTCACATTAATTGAAACAGAATTGAAACCCACACCACATCCAAAAAAATGCATCTGGTGAGTGGTGGAAAAGATTACCTTTGGGCTATTTTCAAATCACAGGCCCCTTGCACACAAAACAAGAAACATACATGTGTTCTTTGATACACCTTCCTGACTTATTAAATTATATACCTTGTATAATACAACACACTTGTTAGACATAGAGCGCATTTTAAATATATTGGTTGAACACTTTTCCAGTAGGCAATGAAACAAAATGCACAAACCAATAATGACAAAAGGCCCAATTCAGAACATTTCCATCTTAAAAGTCTACTTCCACACACACACACACACACTATATATATATATATATATATATATATATATATATATATATATATATATATATATATATATAGAATGACAGTAGTGTAAGCCATGGGCATCTTGCATAGCTTCTCAAACTTATTTTCACTTTCAGTTTTTTGCTTGACTTACTCTGATTTGTGTTATCAGACCAACTCAATGGCTGTAAATGCACAACAAAATAAACTAGGTGAACTGCATGTTTTAAGACTTCTAGTTTTTAGTTCAAGTACTGACAGACCCTCTCCTACATTCATCCTGAAGCATCAAAACTATCATTGTAATCCAGGTCCTGTTAACTGGCCACTTTTGCTTCTCCACTCTCTGCAGTGGAAAATATGTTTTATCTTGAATTCTGAAAAATGTACTGTACTTGTTTAAAATATTTTTCTTATAATGCAGCACAGAATGCAATAATTATGATTTTCTGTACCTGAATTTGGGTTAATGACATTTTTGCTCTTTCCACTGAGGCACAAATGCCCTTGTGCATGACATTTTCTCACTTCTGTTGGTTCTGTAGCTACACCCTTGACTTGTTACACCCAACCTGTTCAAAAGTACAGCAACGCAGTACAGTATCAGCAATGCATCTACATACTGTGGAAGAAGAACCCACAGCCTTCTGCATCAAAAGCAAGCTTTAACCTGCTATGCTATTAACAATGCAAGCAGACTCAGCATAAGCAACACTAAACTTCTCTTCCCCTGAAGCTTTCAGCTCCTTGTAAAATCCACTTGACACTCAACTGTATCCCTCAAATTTGCAGCACAAGAAATCTGGAGAAAGCCAAACTTTACTGGGAGGGGGACAAAAGCCCAAAAAACAGGGACACATTTTAAACATTGCTTGTATAATTTTGGAAAGTTACTAGAATAAAATGTTGTTACCACAATGTGTTTCACTGTCAAGTCTTGAACCCAAGACCCTGTGCACTGCAGTCAGAGTAACATACCATTATGCCAAATCAGCATTTTCCTGAACAATCGAAAAACTGAAACTTAAATGGCTATCATTTAGTGAATTCAGTTCTCACTTCTTACTATAGCTCTCAACCTCTTAGCATAAAAAACCTGGACAAAACCAATAATGGGGGAATACAGAATTCAGTTTTCACTTCTCACCATAGCTCTCAACCTCTTAGCATAAAAAAACTGGACAAAGCCAATAATGGGTGAATACAGAATTCAGTTCTCACTTCTCACCATAGCTCTCAACCTCTTAGCACAAAAAAACTTGACAAAGCCAAAAATGGGGGAATACAGCCCCAAAAATAGGGACACATTTCATATAGTGATCTTATAAACTTAGAAAATTGCCAGAATAAAAGGTTTTGTGTTACCATGTATTTTCTGAAGAATATGAAGTCTGAAATTCAAATGCATGTCATTATTTAGTGAATTCAGTCTTTCACTGAAATCCAGAAAACCACAGATTTTATGAGGAACAGAACAAAAATATAAGGCATAAATCTAGAACGTTTTCAGAAGGGCTGGTGGGTAGGGACTTTAGGCTCTTGTTACTCGCACACAAGGTACAAGGTTTGAGCCTGTGTATCTCCTCTAGCCACCAGGTGTATTCAACTGGGGCATTACACACACACACACACACACACACACACACACACACATCTCTTCCTACCTTTCCAGGCAGCTCTGTGACATACACACAGCTCTTCCTACTTTTCCAGGCAGCTCTGCTTCTTTATTCCATAGGTGGCAGCAGCATCAGTATCCAGTTTGGCAGCATTGAAAATGCATTGTGGTTATTCCTGCTAAGGATTTGAGCAGCTATTAACCAGAAATGCATGCATGTTGAGCTTCAGCTCAATTCCAACAGGCTGGCAGGCTGTTTCACGGAGCTGATGTTATCGCACATGTGATGACGGCAGCTCAAAAAAGCCAGGAAATAAAATTTAAAATGAAAGCACCAAGAAATTAAGGGATGCCACTTGGGAATCGTGGTACCCCATTATCTGGACCCCAAAACTTGGTAAAAACCAAATAATTTGGTATGGTTACGAGGTATGCACCCACCTAACCTCTTCTTGTGGAGATCCTGGATAGATCAAAAATTTGTGGAGGAACATCTGTTTCTTGTTTGAGCTCCAGTTACCTCTTCTTTCCTAATTTCTACTGCTTTACACACACACACACACACACATATATATATATATATATATATATATATATATATATATATAAATATATATATATATATATATTTTTTTTCATACCTATGGACAGCAAACTAGATCTGAGGTATGTTAGGTGGCCGGGGCATTGTTTTAAAAGGGAGGAGCTTGAGAGTTCAAGTGTTCTACAAGCTTGAAGAAGTGGCCAAGTCAGATCCAAGAACCAGATCTGAACCCCAACTGTTGGGGAGAATGAAAATGGACAACACAGATGGAATGTAATGGTGAGTACATAACTTTGGAATGTTATGGGGAGGCTAGGTGCAGCAGCTTTACTCTCTCTTCACATCTGCTGCAACTTGCCCAAACACATTATTTGAGTTCAGATGTGAGTGTTTACATTTCAGCTGCAAGACTGTGGTCTGTGTGGTGGGACTCGAGCTGTTGTATTAGATCCATACAACTTGGCAAGGTGCATTGATGAGTTATGCTGTCATTCTGTTTTCTATGATTGTGGCCAACGTGCAGCAGAAAATTCATTTCAGTTCTTCACATTTCATGCTTTCTTTCTCTGTATCATGTTAGGAATGATTGACATCTCCAAAAATCAAATCGTGTTTGCTTTTGTCAGAAGCTATTTGCTCAGTCACATAAACATCAGTCCTAAGGAGTTTAAGTGAATTGGCTTTTTATAAATTGCAACCTTTCTGCAAAATCCTTGTTTGCCACAGATGATTTCCTCTAAGTGCAATGCTGCCTTACTTTATGAGTTAAAGTAAAAGGGGAGGAAAAAGTTTCAAACTCTGCACCCTCTGCACAGAAAACAGCTTATCATATTAGAGACATAGCCCTCTGCACTAACTGAGGAAAGTTTACCTTATAGTGTATATGAAACTCTTAATGTCTAGCATTATTCACTAATTACAACAGGCCACAAATTATGATGGACAGGGCAGGTATAAGAGGCAACAGCAGGAGCTTTCTAGTTTCAAACTATTACTTGGACTCACTTAAAAATTTAGAGCAACAAGTCTAGATCATGATATACTTTATGAACTCCAACACAAATGAAATTCTAAAGTCTGGCATTACTGATTGTAAGGATTTATGATTTATGAGGGCAGGGGCAAAAATAAGAAGATACATCAGGAGTGTTCTGTAAACTCTGGGATAGGTGAGATGTATGTTGGTGTGTGTGTGTGTGTGTGTGTGTGTGTGTGTGTGTGTGTGTGTGTGTGTGTGTGTGTGTGTGTGTGTGTGTGTGTGTGTGTGTGTGTGTTTGAGTGCATTAGTGTGGGAAAGTGAATGGCAGTGTGCATGGGCCACCAGAGGTGTTTACTACAACAGGGTGTCAATATGCACTTGGAGGAATTATGGCTGATTCTGGGACATGCAAATTAGCCACTAATGAGGTCTTCTCTTACCGCAGCTAACATGTCTCTGAATTGCATTTTCTGTGATCACAGAAAAAAAGTCCTTTTTAGCTAGACCTGTTAGCCAGAGGTGATGGGTTCTTTTATAATCCTTGGGTATATTCTTTATTTAATCACTATCCCATTATCACTAAAAAGACATGAAGGCTCCTTATTCTCTGTCTCTGTAGGTAAATTTCAGATTACGTTCCCATGTGGTATAAGAAACACAAAAACGTTTTAGAAATCAGTTCACTTCTGACTTTCATTTCAGTAAGAACTGGATTTGCAGCTGCAGTACCAATTAAGATTCACTTTGTACAGAACTCTCTTGACTAATATATTTTATTTTTTTGTTTCAGTATATGGTGCAGCTGTATTTACAACTGAAGTAGAAGGTATGCTTTTACTTTGTAATTTACAGACATATCCAACTACTTTTCTTCAACCTTTTACTGTACTGTGTTCTGTGTAAGTGTATCTTTATGTCATCTACTTCTTACTGTTTTTTTTATTTACTTTCTGTTGACTAGCTTTATTTTCCCTTCTCCACTTATTCTTAAAGCTTTATTCTAACTTCAAATTATTCTGTTCTGCTCCTTAACTTTATAATTTGTATTCTGTTTGACCATTCCTCAGTGTAAATTTGGTAAAATTGATTGCAGCACTGGACATTTTATAGATATTATTTATATCCCACTATTCCTGCAAATACAGAATCTTGTACTATATTTTTGTATCATTGTTTTGTCTTGTTCACCAGCATCATATTCCTCTTGTCTGTTCTGGTATTTTGAGATAAGAACTGTAGCGCTTGTAGTTTCTGGTCATAGCCCCTCCTTTCCAACTCAGATTGCTCTGATTAAGTTTGATCTGATCAGAGATCACATACTCAAAACAAGCTCACTATAGGCACTTGAGTCCCAAGCACTTGAAAAACACTGTCTCAAACCAGAGACTTGATCACATTGTAGCTCAGCTAAGCTTGTTTCTCATCCTCAAAAGTAAATATGAGTTTGGGTATGCATCCATGGGGAGGGAGCAGGAGGGGAGTTTTAGGTTTAGGGAACAGGAAGGGAATTTTAAGTTTAGGCAGCAATCAGGGAATTTAGGTTTAGTGGAGGGGGTTGGAGCTTTAGGGTTAGGGAGTGGGAAGTGAGTGTTAGGTATAGGGAGGGAGGAGTGGAATTTTAGATTTAGGGAGCAAGAATTAAGTTTTTGGGCTCTGGAGAGAGTGGGGACTTCTGACTAGGGTAGGGAGCTTGAAGGTTTAGGGTGAGGGGCCAAGAAGATGGGTTGGGACCTGGGTAGGAATTTTTGGTTTAGTGTTTAGGTTTTAGGTTCTGGTAGAGCTATGTAATTTATATGACTGGGTGTTGGAAGGGCTATGTAGAAATGAGGGGTTAGGTTAGTGGGGTTTACAGCACTAGATTTTTCAAGCAGGTAGTAGCGAGGAAGTATTCAGCAAGCTACTAGCTCATGAGAATGTATAGGAGATGCAAAAAACAAATTTTTTACAAATCTCTGAAATTTTTGATGAAAAATGTGGGCATCATCTGAAATAAATCAATCTGGGATACCATGACAAGTAAATCTGTTATTTTTTTGACTGAAGTTTTTTACTATTATTTTGTTTTTCTTACTATCATTTTATCTTGTTTATTTGGAGTTCACTCTCTCCCAGGGCTGCTTTGAAAATGAGACTTCCAAACTATAAATCCCCAGTTAAAAATAGATTAAAAGGGATGTGGTGAAACTAATTTGCAGACATTATGTGGCCAGTTTAATCTACATTGCATTCAGTTGAGTTCAGTCCCATCCAGCCAGTACATCCTAGAAAGAAAAAAAAAACACTTAGGACAGATGATGCAAGCTGAAGACAAAAAAGTGTAGAAAGATACAACTAAAGTGAAAAGAGATACAACTGTTACTTTGTTTGTAGTGCACTACTGCTGGCAATGCCAAATGAAAGTTGGTTTATCTTGTATCTACTGCCTGTTATATGCATCACGTATGTAGTTTGAGCATAAAAACTGTATTTCAGTGAAACTGAATAAAACATCTGTATGTTTTATATGAAGACAAGCTATAAAAACGTTAACTGATGAATGAGAACAAGCAAATGAAACTGATACATGTATTAATATTGTTCTAGAAAAGGAAAAGAAAGAAAAAGTAGTAAATATAGAGTAATAAGAAAGAAAAAATAGTAAATATCAAGTAATAATGATGTCAAGTAATAAGATGCTGCTGATGCCTTCTGTCAGTGTTTATGTATGCGCATGTAAGCAAATTCAAGTTGATATAAACATATTGCTACATATGTATTATACAAACCGTTTTATATATATATATATATATATATATATATATATATATATATATATATATATATATATATATATATACAGCTTGTAAAATACAAATACAGCTTTCTTAATACCTATATCCCTATATATGTATTAGATAATCTATATATGTGTGTGTGTGTGTGTGTGTGTGTGTGTGTGTGTGTGTATATATACACATCTATATATTCTGTCTTTATCTGTTCACCTGTGCAACTATCAATTATTATATGTGTATGTGTGTGTGTGTGTGTGTGTGTGTGTGTACACACACACACATATATATATATATATATATATATATATATATATATATATATATATATGTATATATGTATATATATATATATATATATATATATATATATATATATATATATATATATATATGTGTGTGTGTGTGTGTGTGTGTGTGTGTATGTATGCATATAATGTTTAATAGTTGCACAGGTAAACAGATAAAGACAAGCTCAGAAAGATGTGACAGCTAAACAAAGACCCTTGTTGTTCTATAATTCTGAAAGGCTGTTTATTCTAAATGAGTAAATATCATTTCAGGTTTGCGCAGATAATGCAAATATGACAAGGAAGAGCAATTCACTGTGAGTGCTGGCTCAAAGTGGTACACAATCCTCAGTGCACCTTTTTAGGTGATAATAAATTTCATATCTGAACAGTTAGCAAGTTAAGAAAGTGGAATCTGAGCAGGGAATCCGGAGGGTATAAACAGATTAGCATGTAAATGAATATGCATGCTGCTAATGTGCCCTGTAGGTGTGCAAGGGCCCAGGAAGCAGGATCTAAAACAGCAGACAACTTAATTTCAGCGGGGATCAGGGGAAGCAGCAGCTAACTGATTCCTCACCCCAACTGTTTCATTTTAGGTGGGGTTTGGAACACTGTTACATAGGCTGATTGAAGAAAAAAATGAATAAAAAGAATTGTAAGTCCTGAGCAGAAACAACTCTTAAAAGCAGTACTGGAAAATAGGCTTCAGTCCTGTGAGAATTAAGCAAGCACCAGACTAGAGTATTATGCAGCACTACATTTTTGAGTAATTGACTTTGAATTAGACTGTAGAAGGTTAACAAATACTTTAGGCTCCAAGTCTACAGAACAACAAAGACTAAAGATATACCAAGTATTTCTTTTTAGTATGCAAAATGCCAAGAAATAAATTAGGATTAAGTTTAGCCAAGAAAAATACATGGGACAAAAGAAAATATGAACAACTTTAAACCATGAAAGTATAGTGATTGAATCTTAAGCTGTTAATCTAACAATTATTAATTGAAAAAGGAGACACTCATTTATCAGTTGTATTTCCTAAAAATCCTGGATATCATAAATATGTGATTTATTTTTACACTGTCTGCGGTTGATAATGTAGCTAACTTGTTCTTACTATTATGTGGCTTAACAAGAGTTTGCTCTAAAATACAGTTTTACCTTTAAAAGTATCGCATAGAGATATAGACAGTGAGAGGGAAAAAAGCCACCCATCCTGACCAATACATCAAAATTCAGTGCACTATGTCCTAATGACCAAATCTCTTCGTCCACCTATGTACCCATTTTCAAATTGTGATTCTCTAGGATAAAGGCAAAGGCACAGAATTCTGCTTTCCCTGCTGAAGTGCATTTCAGTGAGGCATGGCAAAGACACTTGACTGCTTTTATTTTTGATGGTGCATGTGTGTATGTGTGTGTGTGTGTGTGTGTGTGTGTGTGTGTGTGTGTGTGTGTGTGTGTGTGTGTGTGCGTGTGTGCGTGTGTGTGTGCTTGCATGTGCGTGTTTGTGTCTCTGGGCGGTCGTGTGTGTGTGTGTGTGTGTGTGTGTGTGTGTGTGTGTGTGTGTGTGTGCGTGTTTGTGTGTGTGTGTGTGTGTGTGTGTGTGTGTGTGTGTGTGTGTGTGTGTGTGTGTGTGTGTGTGTGTGTGTGTGTGTGTGCATGCGCACAAGTATAAGAAGGATGATTTTGCAATCTCTCATTTGACCCCAGTGCCCTTTCTGTATAAGGAGGAAGTTTACTTGACATACCACATTCACATGGGAGCACAACTACACCCCAAACAGAAATTGCCTAGGGAGCAAGTAACTGAATTCTCTTCATACACATCTTCATCAGTTACCAACAAAACTCTGCAAGAAGATTTTAGGCTACTTCAAGAAATTTTGACTGTATACTTGTTTACTTTTACTTGGGGAGTATAGGGATCCGCTATGCTCAATCAGATTTTTGGGGCTAACAGATTTTTGTAACTGGAAGGAATACAGGGGAAAGCAACCAGAGTGTTCTGTGGGATAGAGGTGTTTTTGTCAATGGACCCTTGTGTGTAGCCTTCACTAATTGTAGTAGTGTTTCCTGGATGCTGAGCGATCATAAGACTGCCCAAATCAGCTTTCCTGAGACCATGTCCTTTGCATTGTCTGTGTCTAAGAGTGCCCAGTTCAGCTCTTTCCTCATTTTTAGCTTCTTCTCCTCTATCTGTCTCACTGCAGATATCAGCTCCATTTTAATGATCTGAATCTTTCATCTTACTTCCCACTACTCCGTGTATTCCTTTATCAAGCACTGTCTCCAGCACTTTCAAACCATATGGAAGGAGTCTGGTAAGTCTGTTCTGCAAGTAGTGCAGAAGCAGTATCTCTGTATTGCTTACATCTGTGAATACCTCCTCTATTCTTGTACACTGACACTAGAATGATTATTCCCTTGGCACTTGGGATATGTCTCTTTCCCTCTGTCACTTTCTCTTTATACATTCAGGACCCATGTCTCCTTTAATGCACCCAACATTTTGATCCTATCTGCATTGACTATCAGAGAATGCCACTTTCTCGGTCTCCATTTTCCTTAGTGCACTTTGAAGTTTTTCTAAAAGAACCATGACAGCAGATATGATCAAGATGTAGGCAGTACATCCAGCAGTACAGATTCTCTGGAGTGTTCTTCATTCATTCTGTCTGCCCTTGATGCCCTCTGGACTGGTGACCAGAGTGCTGTTGGAGTCTGTTATGAATGACATA